>NW_011967125.1:99499-142815 GCF_000949405.1 Vollenhovia emeryi
GAGAGAGAGAGAGAGAGAGAGAAAGAGAAAGAGATGTAATAGAAGTAAATGTATTTTTTCTTAGTTTTTCTCAAACTATCTCGTCTGCATTTTCTCCATTTTTCTGTTTTTCCTCTCTCTAATATCTTCTCGTAAATTATGTGATTATCTATGTTTATGTATGTGCATATAGGAATGCAGATTAAATGACAAATGAAATAAGAGGGCTGAAAGGGCAGAATAGGAAAGACGAGGATACGTGAGTGTTTATTTTACCCCTTACTGTATGATGTGCGTGGTGCGTGGGTCGGAAAAGAGGAGGGAGGTGAAGGAAGGAATATTTTTCCGCATCGAGATGCAACCTACTGAATATCGACTTTTGCTCGGAATTTGTTAACTCTTAAATTTATTACTTATCATCACTATTCGGAACATTAGGAAGGATCTGATATCGGGTAATAGTTGCTCGTGTACTTGTCGAATCGCGCCGCTGATCGCAATGGAAATAATCGAAGCTTATGTACGTCAGACTTACGCTACGTTAAATACGAAGCTCAAAGTACTTTCTTGCACGTCACTAGGTAAAAATGCAATTCTCCGAAAGAGATATCAAATTTATCCACACGTGGTGGATATTTATCCTTGTACAGCCCACATCTCTTGCTCGTTGCCCGTCCCAAGTCCCAGTCCTAGGTCGCGACCTAATCTCTTGATCAAATACGATAGTTACGTATGCGGTGAGAACGCATCCGATGTGTCAAGTCATTTAAGAAACCGAGTAGGTATAGAAAGCGAATCTAACTATTGACAAGTCGAACGTTCGTTAGATCTTATCGTTAATGACGATTCAAGTAAAAACGAGATATTTTTCTCTCTCGTTTGCGCGCGCGCCCGCACGCGTCCACTAGATGTCTAGATCTAGACCTAGATCTCGTTGCTCACTCGTAGCTCACTCGGAGCTCGCTGCTCCAAGAGCTGAGAGGAATGTCTTGCCAATCCCTCCAGTCGCTTAGCCGCAATTTTCGATCGCAATTCCACTCTACTGCCCATCTACACCGTCTCTGTTTTCTCTCCTACGTCAGATTACTTGGATGCTCTCCCTCTCTCCCTCTCTCTCTCTCTCCTACTCCCGCGCCTCTTCTCGTTCCATCTCGACCGCTGACCCCGTCGATGCCCAGCATCGATCCGAGTCGACATCCTCTTCCTCTTCCTGCCTTCCGTCTTTTCGCTGCGACAGTTTCGTCTCCGACGACTCGTTTCATCTGCCATTGAAAATTTCTTCCGGTAGCATTTAATCCATGACTCGACTGCAAAATGCACAAACGTACTATCTAATCCGACTCTGTTTATTGATGTTTTCTCGTATTCTAATTTTTCAACTTTAATAATACTTGACCCGCCTTCCGCTCTCTTTGTCTCTTTGTCTCTGACACATTCAGCAACGCTCATATGCGGTTCCGTTAACTCTTTATTACGCGGCGATATTATTCAGAAGATGTCGAAATCAACATCAGTTTGGCTTTTGAAAAATGAGGAAAAGCATGTCGTCACGAGATGCGAGAGCAAAACGGACGACATTAAAATGCCAGTGGAACGAATGATCGGAGACGTATGCGTCTATCTGCCCCCCCCCCCTCTCTCTCTCTCTCTCTCTCTGCCGCAACCGCGACCGCGACCACGACCGCGTTCGTTAACCGACAATGGACAGTGTCTTCGGCGCTCGTCGAGCAATCGATCAACCGACTCTGTTCCTTTCTCGCACTTGCGATGATTCGCGCCTAGTGGAGGCTCCGAGGCACACGTAACGCGGTGCACGCGTAAATATGGATAGTAAGTACGCTGGAGCAGGTAACACATGCCGGCGGTTACATCCTTGTCGCATTTGCTTTACTACATGTAAATGTGTTTGTATATGTTACTATAGCGCTCTCCTCTATAGCGTCTCGAGCTCGCCGCGTTACGTCGTTGTGTGTTCTCCTCGTAACTCGTAACTCGTAACTCGTAACTCCGTCTTTATGTACGTGTATGTTTGGTGAAGATGCCCGGGGGTACTCTGGTTGTGCTCCGTATTCCTAACATTCGTTAATTCATTCGCGCTCTATCGGGGGATAAGGAGCATTCACCGAGAGCGGCAGCAGGGCAGTCCTCTTGGCCGATTTATTTGTGGTTGAAAGAGAACGGGGATGGGCCAGTCACCGCGCTTCGGTGGAAATGCACGTTCTGCCACTTGTTGTCCCTCTTGTGCCATACGCGGCTCTCCTCGCTTTGCTGGGTGTGTGCTACGCCTTGTCTGCCGATCAAATCGATAGAAACATTCTTAGTACGGAACTTGTTTCTTTCTTTCTTTAATGTTCAATAGAAAGTGCTAATTATTCATCAAAGATCGACACGTAAGATAAAGGCGAAAATTATCAGCTTTCTTTATCTCTTTCGTCACGTGGAGACTACTCCGCTTAACTACCTCTTTGTTTTTACAATATTTACTCACTTGTCCATGTACTGCGTCAACCTGACATACGCGATGCAAGCGGCATCCTCGCCGAGCAGGTGGACATGGGGATTCAAGATCGTCGTATTGACAGCTTTGCAGTTTTTCCCCAGAACTGCTTAGAGTGTTGACGGAAAACAAAATCAAGAGTTACTCGAATACCGCCATTTATTAATGCACAATGTTGAAGCTTTTTACAATATTTCAAAATGTTGTAAAAGGAACGGAGAAAGAGAGAGGGGCCAACTATTACCATCTATGGTAGGTACTGCGGAAAATGAAAGAATAGCCAGAAAGACAAATGAAAATTGTATTAAAAAATTCTTATATAATTGTATATCGTTACATAGAGCCAAGCAAACTTGTCTCTACATCGAAGCTTTTTATAATTTCTCGTGCAAAATCTTCCGATTTATTCATTGCGATAGAAATTTAATTCTATTCATAAACAGAAAACTTGATAAAAATATTTTTTCTCCTTGTCAATTTTATAATTTATATGAAGCATTCTGACATGTGTAATTCTTTATTACTTGATGTTTTCATAATAATAAATATTTTAAGGATATAGATATAATTTTAACTTTCTTCAAAGTTCTAACTATTTTCAGATTTCAAAATTGTAAAAACAATGACAAAATTTTACAAGTACGAAACTTAAAAAAACATTTTTGACCGGAATAACGTATATCTCTAAAGAATTTGCAGTCATCTACAATTTCATATATGCCTCTATCTGGTCTCATTGATTTAAAGTAAGGAGAGATGCAAGAAGCAGGATTATTGTTATTTTAGAAATTATTTAGATTTTATTTAGATATTATTTAGAAATTATTTAGAAATTAGAAAATAATAAGACTATAAAATTGCAATTATTTCAAGATATTTTATAAAAAATTGTTTTATATAATAATATCCAACTACTTGCAAATGTACTTTTATCAGGCGAGAAAGTAATGAATTTGTAAGTGGATACTCCACTTTCTACAAATAAATCCATCGATATATGGAACATGCTCAAAATATAATATTTATTGAACAGATTAATCGCTACGAAAACACACTGCTACTAAATACACAAGCGCGAGGATTAACGATGATGCAAACAAGTGATAATTACCATTGTCAAAGTAAAATTTGTGGAAATCCATTCCTTCGACTAAATTACCTAGAGCCTCCGGCTCGAACGCGGTCAGATGTGGATCACAGATTTTCCTGAAAAGAAATTAAAGGAGATTAGCGTTGTTAATATGTTGGATTGTGATAATTATACAATGATATTCTTTATTTTATTATAATCTGTTTTAATAGTAGGCTTTTTCGGAATGAAATAAAAATCTTTACGCTGAAAAATCAACCAATCCGCAAATTTACAGTGTTTGTACAAAAAGGAAAAAAGAAAGCAAATCGGTTTATTAAAAATAATTTTTAATACCTTTGAAAAGATAGAAAAAATTTACGTAATATATCTCCCGAAAATAGGACAGTGGAGCGTATGATTTATTTAAACACATATCAAATCGTTGCGTAAAAAGTATATATACGTGTAGTGCTGATAGCAAAAATGTGTGCCAAGTGCAAGCACATGTAAATATTTTACATGTTTGATCCCCCTCTCTCTTTCTCTCACAGGTGTCAAATATTTCGCAATCGCATGTCTTTTGTTTTTAAATACAATTAAGAATTAGCAAAATTTAAATACAATGAAAAATAGCAATTTTGTTTGCAAGCTTGATGAGTTAATTTATTGTCTACCTTTAACATACTCGTCGAATTGACATTCATTCATTCAATCCTTTTAATCAACTTGCACGTATATATATCAGGAGAATTGGTTATTTCTACTAAATTGATCATCAATCGCTCACAATCAGACATGTTGTAACATAAAATGTTTGAACCGCTATTTATATTTCATTATGTGTGTACCGCTTAAAATTGTGCCAGATTGTCTACGATTGACAAGAATTGACAATTTATTATATTGTAGTAGAAATAACGAAAGACATAAAAAGTTTGTTTAAACGAAAACTTGATGTTGAATATCCTGAATTTCTTGTCACTTCCTCCAACACTTGCGTTTATCTGGCAATAAGTATTGTTGAAGTAATCTGTAATAAAATTTGTCTGGCTGATTACTTACGTGTATGCCTCGAAATCTCCGGTATTGATGCTCTCAATCAACTGCTCGGTCATCTTGATGATTTCCTGTCGGCGTGCTGGAATCGTCAATAATATATAAATGAGTGAATCGGTCCAGGCCGAGGCGACCGGCACATTTTACGGTACAAACACAGTCGCATGCACTCAAATTTTTCGTCAACTTTTCTAAAGCCCTACGTATGATTCTGCATAGAACCGATGAGCCACACTCGGGCAAAAAAATGAGCTTCCCGTGTCGCGAATCCGTACAGTTATGAAAATTTCAGTCGCCAATTGGAGCAGTGGGACCTCGAAAGAGATTTGTAATGCTCTGCTTTGATATTTCATATACTCGTATGTATAAGAGAAATGCAACTATAGTAGTAACGATTAAAGCTATTATGCAATGAAATAGAAATAATTTCATGAAAGAAGCTCTTTGGCCGAAAAATACCTATGTTATTATAATTAATCAGATTATAATAAACCAGTGCGTTGAAAGTAAAGAGTACGTAAAATACACAGAGAATTAATTTCCATAATGAAAAGTCTCTCTCGTGTTGGCCGATACAAGCGAGCCGTTCTTGCGCGCATCTCTCTCTCTCGTCACCGTGGTCGTTTCGTTTCGTGTCGGCTGACAAGATCCGAGAGAGAGAGAGAGAGAGAGAGAGAGAGTAACCCGAATTGCCAGATTGCCGATTGAGCGCGGCGCAGCGCGTGTCTCGCGTTTCTGTCATTCTCTCTAATAACCTTTCCCCTCAGGCTCATTCAGGCTCATTCAGGCTCATTCACTCGGCAAGAGCGCATCCATCTACGCATTCTGCATCTTCGTACAACGCACGACGCCTAACTTGTCTCAATTATCTTGTTACGAACGAACGGCCGCGCCGGTCGTTGGATTAGTTATTTCGTGCAAAAATTATTTTTCTTATCAAGATTATCTTGAATTATCTGACGGACGTCTATATTAAAGGTGTAGCATAATAGTTGTTGGATACCGATAGATTAATACCAGAGTGTACCGTTTAATCTAACGACCACGGTACGTTCGTCGATGTTACTTACGTCATAGACCAGCAATTGTGTGCATCATCATTCCTTAGATGCCGCTTCAACAGTCGAAGCAAAGTTCCACGGGAAGAGTTGAAAAGCGTCGGGAGATCGCGAGATAGTACACGTTATTATTTCAGATTTCGTGTGTGCTGTTAGAATTTCGACTTTCCTCTCGAGAGAAGTTCCGAACGATCGAGTCCTTTTAGGAACTAGGCAACATCCTGCCAGATGACACGAGTACGAGATAAACGCGATCGCGCTAAAATAACGATGCGAGAGTGTCACGATGAAAAATAATATCGTAATGAAATCGCAGATTGGAAAGTGTCACACTTTCGATTTCTAGGATATGCACCACTACCACCATCTCGCACAACCGCCAGTTTTCTTACATTACTATGCCTGCGCTACCGTCTTCCTTCTCCTACAACTAATTCAACTTTACCGCATCTCGGGCATTACATTACGAAGCTAATCATCGTTCTCTAATTATTAAGCATGACACCCTCTCCTTCTGCGCTCTATATATCTTACTATTACGCGAGGGTGTCGCAAACTTTGCTCATTCGACACTCGGTAAGCACTTTGGGCTATATTATAGTTGTACGAGTTTACAGGATTCGCATAAGACAGAGAAATGTTTTAAACAACCGGTCATTTCTTCGATAAATCACTCTTCTCGACACTATATTATCAACCTTAGGACCACATTTTTCTTCGCAATCAGACCCGAGAAACGATAACGACGCCTATTTCTCGCAAGAGCGGTCGAGTTATAGAAAATCTAACTAGAAATTATACTAGATATCGTATTATTGTATCAACTGCGATATTGATATTGCGAACCGTGCTCTTCGACATTGTGCGCTTCTGGACAGAGGAGAACACATTGCGTTAAAGAAGAACCGAAGCGTTTCTTCGTCACTATAAATACATAAAGAAAAAGGTTAAGTCCAACTTTGCTCCTTCTTTTGGCAATATGTTTCCTTTGGCAAATTCCTAAACGATGAAACTAACGAGAGTACTTTCTCGATTAGTTTCATTTTCCTTGGTTGTTCGCTTACGACGTAATTTCGCACTTTACCTGAGCACTGGGAGTTGGTTGAGAGCTGGCTGCAGGTCTTGATAGGACACACGATTCTTAGGTCTACAAGCAATATATATATATATCCCTTTCGTATTAAAAAATGGACAAGACGGTTATCATTTTCAAGGCAATACTCAAGCTGCTGTACAAACACTAAGAGGATTAAGCTTCGTCCATGTTTAACTGCTTTCCGATACGAGTAACAATTTATTCCAGTCGTTTATCAAGATAAATAATGGCGAAAAGTCCACAGAAGCCTAGATCACGGAAATATAGTTGCGTCTCTCGATGTTTCATTTCATCGATAAAAGCTACTGTCAATTAGCATAATCCTCACGTGTCGTATCGTCCACAAGAGGATTAACCGTCTCCCCGAATGTTCTTATCATCCGTTTTCTCATCTCCTGCTTTACTATTTCCGTCGTCCATCACGTTTGCAATATTGCATTAGATTGTGCTTAAACATTATCGCTAACTATGTTGTAGTACTATTATTTTCATAGTATACATGGTGCACATATAAACGCTATATAATGTTTTCCATATTTGTCGTTTTTATTATTTTGCAATTTGATTGCAACATGGAATCGAATGGATCCTCCTGTCCCCTCCATTATGATTCATCATAATTTAAGTTTAAACGATACGCACGCATGTGAACGCAAATTATAATTATAGAAAGGACGAGATATTCGTGGAGTTGAGGTGGAATCGCGGCAAGAGGCTTCGCTCGTAACTCTAATACACGTCCAGAATCTTAATCATTTTCTTGCCAATTGCTGCGAACGTTGGAGTATCGGGTCAGCCAGTTTCCAATGAGGAGAAAAGTTATGTACTATTTTGCAAAATTTACAAAAATTATTGCGTAATTAAGAGAAACGTTTGAGCGAATGAGCACGCAAGGTGCCGGACTCGGCAGACACGGTTTATTTGATTGTATCTCCTATAGGATCTGATAGCGAGAGGTGGAGTCACACACATCGAGTGGCGAGCGGCAAGTGGAGAGGAGCGAGGGACGTTTAAAGTTATAAACAAATAAGCCATTTTGTGCGCTCATTTGCTCGGACCACTCTTACATATAAACATTGTTACAAGTATATCCGAAATATTATTTCGGCTGGTAGTAAACAATCTGCGTAATGTAAATTTGCTTTGGTGTTAATTAGAAAAACTGATCGACGCACGGCCATCAAATCAGGTGGTTAAGGTAAACGTATACGCAGACATCTCGGTCTGGCCAGTCTCGATTACTTACTACTTGCTTACGACGCACGGAGACAGCGTTATGTTGAATATTCGATATGATGGATATGGGATGAAACGTAATCAAGGGAATTCGATCCATTCATTAATATGATGAATGGTAGCCTGGAATATCTCTATCGTAATATCGTAATATCCAGGTAGCCAGTTAAGCCACTTGGTTAAGTGTACACGTTTAAAAATTGGAAAAATTACACGAAAAATAGTATGAAAATAAATTGCAAATTTTAGTTATCTCTTCATTTTCCCGCTAGGATTTTCGCGCTGGGACGCTTCCCTACGTATTTTCATTGTTCTTAGAAAACCTCATATGCAACGAAATGAAAAACCTAGGGGGGAAAAAACAAATTCATTTGGTTGATAAACTCGATTTTTGTGTCTCTTAAGAAATTATGATTATATCTCGTTGGTCACAAGAGGTTTCATGAAAACAACTACACTCGTATATCATATTAAAAAACAATATTACTGTTGTATTTTGTCTATTTATTGAAACACGTCACTTTGTCTAACTAACGTTAAGGCTTCTAATCGGAAAAGTAGTCATTTGCGGTATAACATTGAAGTAGTTATTGCCTTGGTTCTTTTTCGTTGCCCGGTGTGAAAATATTGCAAGGAAACACGAGGCGGCCCACGCGAGTTTCACAGCAAACCACAAGACGTGGGACTCCAACACGGTGGTTGCTGCGTGCTCCTCTCCCTCGCGTTTATCCCGAGCTTACGGGTGTCGACGGTTCTCTTACCGTCTTCGGGATCCTCGTGGAGGACGCGGTCCACCTGGGAGGACGCGTGTCGGCTCATCCGTCGTGCCTCCCGTTCTGCACATTTTTTTTGCGGGATAGGTGCATGCAGGCGCACACAAGGCGCGCAATCACGAGGCGGTACGCGAAACACGTGCAGCATGCAGAAACACACAGAGACACAAAGAGAAACAAACTGGTAACACAATGTCGACCGCGCAATAATCTCGCGGAAGAAAAGTGCCGATAACTCGAAGCCACGTGGATAATCACATTTGAAGAAATCTCGGCCAGTTGGAGATGCCATAATATAGTAAAATAAAGACAGGGCTCGAGAGAGACGTGACAAAGAATGATATTTAAATACCGATATGTGTCTAGATAAAGAGAATTTTGGATAAATCGAGCGTTCTTTACAATTTTATTGCTTTCAACTACATTGTATGAGAATATCCACTTTTGTTTCAACCTCATGGGATTTGGTACAATCTCCAATTTCGTTTCCCAAATTCGCTCTTCGCAACAGTATTCGAAAATACTGATTGCGCGCGTTAGCCTGCATTCGAATGCACTCGAACGCACTCGAAACGAGTTAATCTCATCTCGAGCGCGCTATTTAAGTATCAACGTTGCTAATCGCATTAATGTCAATTGTCTGGTTCGCGCAGGTGGCGGCTGCTTGACGTAATGCCGGTCAAGGTGATCCCAGGAGGAATAATATCCCAGAAGGCGGAGAAGCTTCTCCGTCGGTTTAAATCGAGCTTGCGAGGTATCGGCTCAACCGCAACCGGGATAAGTCGCAATTGCGAGTAAAGAGGATAGAGGGTGGAGAACATCAATTTATGCGCGATGAGAATACCTTGGAAATCTTCCCAGAAGATGCGTTCGGTTTGCATTTCTATTTTGTCCTTGTTCCTTTTTTCTGAGTTTGATATAACGAAGAAGCGCAAATAAAGCCTCAAGAGCTCATAAAACAATTGCCTGTGTGGTATTACCGTTTAACATTCGTATCCAATAAGGGATCCATTACGAAAATGCAAAATTTTTATTTTCGTTTGCAATTCTCCATTGCACCTTCCGACGTGTAACGCGACATTTTATTTCAGACCAGAGAGAAGAAAAGGTGTTGGAGCACGTTGACAAAAATGGCAAAACTTGACTTGTCAATTAATGGCTTTTCGTTCATATCGATCACATGAAATGTATTATATCTTGTTGACTGCAACACGTTTGCACATTTCGTTTCGCTTGATTCGCGGCGATTACAATAATACTTCTGCCCAAGGGTATTTCCCAATATTTTGTTAAGCGTGTCTTACTTACTGCTGCTTTTTCCAGCACTTGTGCAAATCGATCTTACAAACTGGATCAACTAAAAGTAGACGAGAAATGGATGTTTTGACCGAACGAATTAAAGGATCGTTCCCACCCTCTAGGAAAAGGGAACAGGGAAGGAGCATCGAGACGGAAAGGAACGGTGCCAGATTATCGTGCTACAGACCGGTGGACGAGGAATCCTGGCGTCGCGATGCTATCGGCTCGTTGCTGCCATTCGCCTGGTGGCAGTGGCGGCTGACACTGGCCGGCGACGATGGCGACGCGCCGACCTGGCTGTTCTGGCTGTTGTTGCTGCTACCGCTGCTGCTACCGCATCCTGCGCTGCCAGCTAGTCATGCAATCAACCAACCAAACACGAGCTAGTGTCAACGTCAAAGAAGCCTTTGCACGTCGCGTCGAGTCGTGTCGTGTCTCGTTCGCCTCGCGTCCGACCACTCTCTACATCTTTCGCCAATTCTCCTTTCTACCATTTATACAACGACCAACGGGAAAACGCAATATCTTGAAAGAAATTTTTCACCCAATTTCAACTTGACCAAGTTATTTTTCTCATCCAGAACATTTATATTATCTTGACATACAAATCAACTATACTTTCGGTAATTTGTGCGTACAAGAAATTCTAGTTGCGAATGTATATAGCACTAGGCTATTCGCAACCAGAATTTCTTATAATAATGTATTAGTTGACAAACTTGTTGCATTAACGTGTTAATATTACTTTTCACGTTTCTTGCCCATCAAACTCATTCCACTTGCAGAATTCAACGGGAATGAATGTAGCTTGGGCGAGATAGTGTAAAACGCGATCGATCATCGCGCGTCGTCTATTCCCAACGCTCGAATCCGTAAATAATAAAGATCCGACGAAAGAGTGGCGGAGCAAGGGAGTCGTCGAGTGATATATCGCCGGAAGAACGAGATGGCGAATCGGTATGTTTTATAACTGTCCGAGTCCTGTTCAACGGAAAGGAATAAAAGTTGGAAAAAGTAAAGGAAAATTACCGATCGAACGATCCATCCGGTCAATCGATTATTCGTCAGACAGTTCTGTCTACGTATGTAAATATGTCGAGGAAAGATCGAAGAGAGTGACGTGAAGAGAAACGACGAGAAAAGTTGGCTTTTCTCCCGTTTCCATCGCACCTCTCACGCAAGGATCGTTTTGGTTGGGAGGACCTTATCTACAGTCTAAAAAATATCACGTGTGTAGATGTGCAACGTGAATGTAAAGCAAACGCGAACCAAAAAACATGGACAAGCTGTCGGACAAAACTTAAGGTGAGAAAGCGTCAACGCCAAGAGGAAAGTAGTGCGAGAAAAGCGAGGGATGTGTTGTAACGAATCTCGTGAAAAAGTATACATAATTGAAACAGAGGAAAAAATTTCTTTTTCTTCATAATAAATTTCAAATCATGCTACGGCTCTCTAAAGCAGAAATGCTTGGACCGATTTCTGCCTCGTCCTCGTTTTATCAGCAATTATTGCTACGCGTCGTGTATGTACAATACGTGTACCTATATGTCTTCTCTACGAAGAATCGCGATAAAGCGTCGAAGCAGAAATGGGTCATCCGACTTGGGTAACCTTACCGATTTGTCGATCAAACTGCCGTTAGTTGCGCTTTGTATCTCCTTCCTGTCTACATGCCTACATCTCATCCTGCGACACGAGTAGAGAGAGAGAGAGAGAGAAACTGCGACATCAATTGTTCCGCGGAACAAGCCCGCAAGTTCTTTTCTCGCAAAGGGCAAGAGAAATTTACAAGTATGCGTTTATGATTCGAAAAGTTGAAAAACTCGAGCGAGCCGCGGTCGATAACGCATTGTAATTACCATATCCGTATCCCTAACTTTGACGCAAGCCCATATTTATCATATTCTATTATTTCCCTTTTCCCATTCAGATTATAATATGACAGGTGATTCCTAAATGTTCTATTGTTGCATAATCTATAAACATAGACCATTAAAAAATTTAGAAAAAATTTTGTTAAGAAAAGTTTTACGTCTTACACAGCGAAAGGATCTTTGCGCATATCTTCTGGTCACGATTTGATAAGTTCAATTTAAACAAATATATCGCATATTTAATTCGATTTACATTCAACTCGTTACCTCTTATCAAGCAACATTCTCTCAGATTATTTCACGCGTGAAATTCAATTGAAAAGTATCCTACATACAACGAGAGAATGTTTTTTTTTTCACATTGAGATGGAAGAATAATCAATTTAAAAGTTTCGGAAAAACAATATTCGAAAGATCGGCCCGTCGGAATTCTGGCATCGAATAACAGCTCCGAAATATATTTCGGTTGCAAAACATTTTGAACAAATATATTTCGAGAACAACGGCAAATATCCGATACTTTTAACAAAAGCATCGTTGTAATCCCATGTTTTACTCTTCTTCGCCAATTCGCGTTTGATTAATCAATCGCAATCGTAGTAAAAGCTGGATGAATTCAACGTTTTCGCGGATGAACTGACGAATGAAAGGTTATTTATAATATCAACAAATGCTTTCGGCCGTACTTTTCTCTCAGTGCATTTAAGAATAATTTTAACTGCCTATTAAGTGGATAGGCTCGAAATCTATAAGCAGGGTGAGATCTAAAGATATCGTGAGAGAGATGTTTAAGCTTTTTAGATTTTAAAGCGAAAAACCTAATTTAGATTCTATGAGATCTATTTTTCTTCAAGATTAAATACACAATTGTCATAAATTTGTATCTTGGGAAAAATTAAACAAACTTTCGTAAGATTATAGGAACGTAGAGGATTGAAAATTAAGGTTCAACGACTCGATTCATCCCAAGTTCCACCATAAAGTCCATCTAAATCCTGAATTTACCTTGGGCCCCTTGAAGAAGAACCGCGGCAATTCCGAGGGGGGCAATTCCTGTACCCTGAATCTGGGCCTGGGCCTGAACCTGGGCCTGGGCCTGGCCCTGGGTCTGGCTCGGGATCTGTTTGTTCACCATGGATGTGGCTGCGCCAACCGCCTTGGAGAACGCGGACATTGTCGCGGGGCTGCTCGGAGGTGTACCTTGGGACGAGCCAAGAGCTTTTTGTTTCGAAGGGGGATCTTTTCCTCTCAAGAGGAATAGTGCACCAATCAGCAACACGGATCAAAAATGGAACTGGTCACAAAGCATAAAAGGCAACAAGCAAATTCTGCGAGGCGACTGTTGTCGCGACGCGACCTACGATCTTTATTTCAACGAAATACTACGAACGATACTGAGAAAACGCTATGAAGAGAGTAAACCTTCAACATTGATCGATTATTACCAAGGGCGCGTTCGAAACAATACAAAGTCGCGAAGCCACATCTCGCTTATTGGACCAGATCATATAACGTTATTATCGAGCTAATTTATGTTAAACGTAAACAAATTAACAAACAGCATTATTGAGCAATATCAATCTGACACAAATGCCATGACAAACATACATTAGAATTAGTTCTTAGGAAGATAGAACTCTTTATTCCTTCGACACAGAAGACAGGAGCATAGCGTTGGTAAAATATAACAATTTTTATGTTAGCAAAAAGATTAATTAAAGTCGAAAAAGCAAAAGAAGAATATTTAATCTGTTAAACGGTCGGGATCAGTACTTGTTGCAGATTTTAGAGAGAAAGAGAGAGAAAGTAAGAGAGTAGAAGTCAACGGTCAATTATTTGCGTACAGCAATGGCCTTGTACAAGTGGAACGAGAAAGTGATTCCGCGTAAATTTTCGCTTGTGCGTCCTAGACAAGGTTTATTCTTGAAATAGAATCCTAGAAGCGCGTTCATATATATAATCATGAACCGACTGTACGTAGCATTTAACGGCAACGAAAGTTTGTTTTGCATATTGACATTGTTACAGGCTGTTCGCGATTAACATAGAGCCAGCAACGATCGGCATACAAAACACTCCAGTTTCCCGCGTACTTGGTCTACGAATTCTTTAGCCCTTTTCAGAATAAACTTTTCTCGATTCTGTTCTTGTTGAGGGATCGATAATTTAGGATTTAAATATGAAGAGTGTTTTATTTTTCAGAGGACTTTGACAAAAGT
The DNA here is from genome assembly GCF_000949405.1 of Vollenhovia emeryi. Taxonomy (NCBI): domain Eukaryota; kingdom Metazoa; phylum Arthropoda; class Insecta; order Hymenoptera; family Formicidae; genus Vollenhovia; species Vollenhovia emeryi. The sequence continues at coordinate 113,659 of NW_011967125.1, forward strand.
TTAATTCATGGGCGCACGCAAAGGTATTAAGGTGAAATCTTTCAATACTTGTTTTCTAACCAAAAAAAATTAATTTACATGTATATATCTAATAAAATTAAGTATTCGATATTTGTTGCAAGAAATAAATAAGACTTGTAGAAATAACCATTTACATATTACATTACTCCAGAACAAATTCTCCAAGAAAAAACGAATTTACGTCGAAAATTTTTACTGTTGATTATTAAGTAACCCAATATTAAGCAAATAAAAGGGCAAAGCATAATTGTATGAGATGGACGCAAATATAGGTATACGTATATGTAACAAAATTACAGCGAAATGTAATGAAGACTCGAAACCTCCAGAGACTCACCGTAATTCTCCGTGTACTTACAATTAGACGAACTGGATATGGCATTAGCCGACATCACGATAATGTTTTAAAAGGCGTTTTCACTCAATCACACGCGGAGAGCACACGATGTTATCGTAATAACGCGGCATAATTTCAACTGCACAAAAATTTATATTTTGTGAGGATGCGAAAGTAAATCTCTCCCGTAACACAGAGAAATATTTGCGAAATAGCCGACACGGCAAAATCCAAAATCGAGAGACGAGCTTTTGTCGAGCGCAACTCAATTCACTCGGGAGATGAGTCGAACGTACGACCAAGTCTTGAACCGCTGCCGATCTATTTTCAAGTAATGCCAAGCGGCCAGGTATTTTTGATGACAGACTCAAGTACGCGCGAGGCGGAGTGGAGCCGCGATTCGACAACTTTTTGCAAATCTGTCGAATCAATGAAAAAAAAACACAGAGAACCAATGTTTAATCGTACACATGTTCAATAAAAACTTTGAAAACTTTCACTCAAGTTTGTTGAAAATAAAGAAGCCACGTAAAAAATCAAAAGTTTTTCATATTACGCAAAAAATAATGAGAAAAAATTACATAACATAGTGTAAATTCTCTAGCGGAGAAATCGAGACATGTGTATAGTCCGAAAATAATATCTTGCACTAATAACACGAATCGCCTGTATATTTTTTCTTACATTATTGATTCAGGTAAGACGTGTGAAATATTACTGCGTATGATGGAGATGAAATGAGGCGTATAATTATTGCACAGTTCTAAGAATCTCGAATCCAGCTTTGTTTCGACTGCGTGATTAATCTCATATAAGCGGGCTTGAGCTTCACCTGACAGTAAGCTCCCCGCGTTACTTACGATTAGTTGAAATTATAAATCGAGTTAATTATAACTTTCGAGCTAATTATCACCGTAGCGCCGCCTTCATGACGCTTTTATATTACTAGGTAACTAATTATAACTAATTTGGCGGCAACGACTTCATTATACACATTTATTATATTATAGATGCTCGACTATACGAAGAATCGATAGCCACCGTCGACAATTGTACAACTCTAGTCATTTTATTATCTCTAACTTTTATTTTAATTAGTTGTCTAAATTTAATTCCACAATTGCGATTAAATGTGTAAATGTTAACGACACAATTTGATTACTCGCTTTAAATTATCAGATAAGTTTCTTCTAAAAAGAGAAAACAGTCAAATTTAAATATACATGATCTATTAATCATACAGAAATGTAAGAATAGTTTATCTCGAGTGCAAAATCAAATATTCTTTCTTGTTACACTTTCACGTTTCTATTCATTACTCGATACAAGACGATGTAATTATAGTAAGTATTTAGAAATTAGGAGAATTAGTAGTCGCATTAGTAACGGAGTAGTGGGAGAAGGGACGGAAGGGGAAGGGGGGGGGGAGTAAATTAATAACCGTGTCATGGTCCAATTAAACACAGACATCTGAATACAGTGATTCAAAGGATATGTCATTCCGACGTAATGCATTTCGTGGAATTCGACGATCAGTTTGATTAATGTCAATCACAATAATTGAGCAGATAGTGTAATATCTAGCTGCACTCGCATTAGCCATGAGATGCAGTTTCGCTGTCGTGGAGCGTATCAAGAGAGGGCTCAGGAGGATCCTCAGTTTCAACTACGGGATTAATTTTCGAACGATTAGAAGGGAACTCGTGTAAATAAGAGGAAAAAGAAAGAAAGAGACGGAGTTATCCGAAATGTTAGTCGATGAGAGGAGAGACGGTGAATCCGCCGTCAATTTCGCAAAAGCGGCAACAGAAAGGGTGCATAAGCTTGGGCACGGAGCCTCTCGTCAAGTCGGTCCTCTCCCAACCTCGTCATGATACTCTGATCATCCTTTCCCCGCCAATACTTATCTCGCGGGTAATTGTAAATATCGAGTAAATGAGAGATAAACGTGTTACGCATTGTGGTCGAAATCTTCAACACATTCATAATTTTATGAAAGGAAGAATTCAGATTTTAAAAAGATCTTGGCGCAATCGCGTTAATCTGCTAACGCGTGATTTTTGCTAGAATCCAAGCGATCATGTAAATTGCCGTCTACATTTGACATGCAACAAGTCACTTTTTGACTATATATAACTATGAAAGAATTTATATTAACATTAAAGATTCTGTTACATTACGTTGTAACAGCATTCGTTTCACAATATCGACATATTACAAATAATCATTTTCCTCAATAGGTAATCAGTTTTATTATTTAATGAACAATTTCAAGTGAAATTACGAAACTGCACTAACCGCAAGATATCGCTGCAATTATCATTAGGTGAAGTTAGTTCTGGACACCGATTGCCACAACAACGGTTAGACGACTTTAAGCTAAATTAAGTATTCTTTAATATTCCATATTGAAAAAAGGATTCACGCAAAGAACAGCCCATCTTTCTGCGAAACAAAAATACTTTTCGTTTCGGACTTTGGACTTTATCAGTTATATTCGAGAACATGTCAACCGCGACAACGTAGGATTATCTCTCCACATGTTCGCTTGGACAAAGTACCGTATGGATTTGATAATGCACGAGAATACGAGAATTTTATCTAGAAAAAGAAACATATTCGTCCCCGAAGCGATAATAATATATCGAGTGTCCTGATAAAAACGCGAAAAAATTTCTTAAACATAAACAAGAACATTACATAACGAACAAGATATAAATTGGAATAATATTAATCGTGGATTCGTATACATTGGTGAATTATGTCTTACAAAAGTTAACTGTTATTATTATATTTCCTGTTCAATTAAACATTAAAAGCACGGATGGGAGAGGCCAGTACAATCGCCCGACGTTTACAAGATAATGCACAATAGATAAATATATAGTACATACACGCCAATTATATATATATATATATATATATATATATACATATATATATATATATAATACACAGAAGGAGAGACATCGAAACAGAAAAACGTTTCTCAGTCTCGAGAATTAGCTTTACCTTCGGGTTCTTTGGCAATGACCGTGCTGCTCCGGTCGACGCCGCCCTTCTTATCCTCTGTACAACATACACACACATACATCACGTATACGATATACGAATATACAAACAGTTTATATTATTATATAACGCTTAAGATATTCAGACGGAATATAGCCACGTCGCATGATAAAAAGGAAGCTTATTTTTCTCGATTTATTTAAATTAATATACATAAATCGACAATATATTGCTTCCTCATTAAAAGAATATATTACAGAAAAGTGAAGCCTGAAAACAAACAACAAATTGTTGGAAAAATTTTATTATTAACTTGACAAAACTGAATCACTTCTGATTGAGAATGCTAAGAAAAAAAGATAGAAAATTAATGAATTATGTTAATGGAAATATTCGATAAATAAAGTTATGAGAAAATAAATTAAAATCAATCAATCATCACCGTGTAAGTAAAATCATAATATATATCGTAGAATTAGAAGTTATATGCAGATTCGCTTCATTTTTCCGCGATATATTCGCCTTATGATAAAAGAGGGTCTTCTTCGATAACTGCAATTAAACTTGGATTCTTATGTAGCGGTAAGTGACCGAATTCCATGATACTGACATTTATTTACAGATACAGATTTTATTTTTCGTTGCATATTTCATGTTATTAATGATAAATAGCAATAACTAATAAAGCAGCACAGACAGATATTGCGTATATACATACATATGTATATACACAAGACGATATCGTTAATAAATAGTGAATACTGCAGAATAACTATTTATACGTGTAAGATAAACAATCGAAATGATATTAAAAATAAATCCGATTCTTATATCATCAATTATAAAATCATTAAATACTGATAAAAGATTGAGAAAGCACGGCTCTCATTGTCAGTAGAGAATCGCCAGGGGACGATTTCAAAGGGCTTTTTACTCGAGAGAGAGAGTTTACTAAACTTTCAATAATATACTTTTATGCCTTCGGATAAAATTTCTATGACGATGTAGATACTCCCCCAACGCGAGCTACTTTAAATCTCAATAAAGCGTCCGTACAAAAATATATATATATAATATATCGTTACACCCTTCGTGACATTTTTTATTACGGAATTTTTCACAAGTAATAATGAGAGTTATGCTAATCATGCTTTTATTACCTATATAATTATATCTGAGTACTTGATAGTTTGTACGATGACAGAAAAATCTCCTCGTGTAAAATAAAGGACGTCATTTTGCACAGAGTATTAATCGTGTAAATTGACAGCGATCGATTTCTTTTGCACACGACCACGGCCGCTAAACCGCGCGATAACACTTGTAATATATATTGTGATAACAAATATAACTTACAATTAGTAGAGTGATGACAAGGGCGTAACGAAATATTAAGTGGCATTTGTGATTGAGACGAAATTGTTACGATCGTATCACGATTTTAATATTCTTTTTATCTTGGTTCTTTTCACTTATGGGAACTACGAAGACGTGCGGTGCCGTTACCATCGAAACTCTATGTATACAGTGTTTTATTTTAATCGCCCCAGGCAAATATTTCGAAAAATATGAAAGATAGGACAAACCGTTTCAGACAAAAGTTGTTTGGTTCAAAGGGGGACATAAGATGGTGTCATGATCTGACCTTGGGTGAACGTGGCATATGGAGTTGAACTTAGTTTTTTTAAACGAAACCCCCTATTTTTCATTGCATATATTTGTAGCTTACCTCGAGAGCTTTTCAAAACACTATAATAAAGTGCTTTTTCATTCAGTATTTTTTGAATTATAAGGCTTGAAAGTTACAGTACCGCCGGCATTAACATTACCCAAGATAGATCCAGCCAGTGAAGGCTCTTGACCCTTGGGTAATGCCCCGACGGTACTGTAAATTTCAAGTCTCATAACTCGGAAAGTATTACACTTGATGAAAAATAACTTAATTATAATTGGAAAGCTCTCGAAGTAAGCTATAAGAATATCTTAATTATTAGATGGAGAACTAAATAATTTTTGTCTCAAATGTTTTACCGTATCTTTCATATTTTCGAGATATTTGCCTAGGGCGATTAAAATGAAACACTCTGTATAACAAAAAAACGGTCATCACACAGACAAAAATTGGAATACAATCGATTAATAATCGGGGCAGGGGGGCAGTGGTGGAAAGTGCACTTTGCAATAAGAACGTGCATACGTCGATGAAAACACGTATCGATCGTATCTCGAGTAGTAGGGAAGTTAAAAAAAACAATAATGCGTGCAGATCGAGCCGATCGTACGGTTTTAACACTTTGCTCGCGATATTTGACGAAAAATCACATACTAGAAATATTGATATTTACTACATATAAACCAGAAGATTAAAAGTTTTAATAACAATTGCTTTTGACATATGGTAAAAACGTTTTCTTGTCATTGGAATATTACATTTTTGACATGGCTATTTTGTGTGTTCGATTATTCGAATTCTTGAATGGTTAGATACGATGAAAATGTTCAATTTCTAAGCTTGTAATTACACATTGACATAATAAAAATAATTGTTATCCTCTCGAACGCTACACGGAGAGAATTCTCTCTTAAAATTTATCCTGAAAATCATGTAATCGTGGGACGAGGTGACATTTCGAAAAACTGTCACAAAGTTGTTGAAAATGCCACGTTGTCCGACGATTACATGATTTTCAGGGTAAATTTTAAAAGAAAATTCTCTCCGTGTATAAACCAGATTTTATATTTAGATCTATCTGCGTTCAGTGCGAGACTACATTGACGCGATCGAGCATAAAAAATAAACACGAAATTCATATATGTACGTGAAATTATTTAATCTGTAAAATGTAAAGATTACAATAAAAAATGATGGGATCGTACACGAAAGTTGGCGTTTATTTTTTATAAAAAATAAATTGTCAAAAGAAAAATAAATGTTGTAATTCCTCTCTTTCCTTCCCTTATGTCATATAGTCTTCTCGACATTCGGTTTGAGAGTTAGCAAAAGGCCGTACGATGGCGAGCAAGCGTACTATAGGCGGGGAACATGCGAGAAATCGGATTGACGCACGAAAAAGAAGCAACCGAAAGAAGGAAGTGAATGGAATCAATTCGTAGTCGGCTGTTGAATGGCTGGAGGGTGAAATGGTGAAATTCAGTCGGCGAATGAAGCGGACGAGCGAGTGAGGGAGAGAGAGAAAGAGTGAGGTGAAAATACGGGGATAGTGAGACAAGCTGTAGAGCGAAAAAAAGGGAGACGGAAATACAACACGGGTTGGTGTTCATAAATCCATAACACTGGGCTAACATCGAGAGTCAAGATCAGTCAAGATTTGTGACGACGACAGAGAGTGGTGTTGTGTGTTTGTTAGATTGTGTATTTGTGCGTGCATGCGTGGGTGTTTGTACGCACGCGTTTGCATACATACATGTGATTTCAAATTTCGTGTGGTAATAATGACCTAAGTATGTACGAGTAAGGGCATATTACGATGCAAGGAGTTGAAAGAAGGTGAAGAGATCGTTTAAGAACAGGATCGCAGCACGATCGTGTTCCTTGAACGGTGCACGTGGAGGAGTCACACAGAGAAAAGTACATGGAGAAAATCGGGACGGAATTCCGGAACATGTTTGCTCTGTTATTTGCCACTAGACCCTCTGAAATTGACTTTATCCTGATCCGCGCGATCAGTTTTGCTGATAAATCCACACGGTAATGTGATCCGAATAGTCAACTTACATAAATAATATAAATCGTTTCATGAAATGGAATTTTATTTACACTGCTGGAGACAATGTAGGATAATTCCAACTCAAGAGTGCAAATATTAAATATTTTATCATTGGCAAATTTCTAGTCATTTATCCAATGATTGGGACACAATTCCATTTGATTGTACTTTTCTCTCCGTAGAGTTGGTTAAAATAATGACCCATTAATATTATTATCACTGCCACGTGAATTTTTATTACTATGTTTCACGCCGCGAATTATTAATAAATGAAGAAATATTCAAGCAAGCTCAACGCGACATACATAAAATATATGCTTTGCCTAAGCGACTACTTTTTCCTCCATTTACCATCACGCGACATCCCAACAATAAAAATTCATTTAGTTTCTCTTTACCGATGACAAACAGTTGGCTCGTCACATCCTTATTCTACCGCTCTGGTTCACGGATAACACCAGGAGAGAAAATCAGAGCCAATTGATCAGGAGTAACGATACATAGTCCGAAACGTGGCAGCAAAACAGGGGAAATATAAAATGTACAACACCGAGGAGGTGTGTGTGTGTGTGTGTGTGTGTGTGTGTGTGTGTGTGTGTGTGTGTGTGTGTGTGTGTGTATGTGTGTGCGCGAGATAAGGAAACACAAATACGCCAGATGAGATCTAAACGTGCGGAAGTAATGATCGTGATACGTTGCCTAAAAAGCTTAAAAGTTTTCATAATCAATTTGTTTTGTCTGCTGCTAATATATTCGATGTCGAAAAGTCCGTTAGAAATATAAACAACGCAAAGAAAGAGAAATACAAATATCGATACTGTACCTATACATATGAAGATGTACCATATATAGATACGTATACTATGTAAGTACACGGAAAGAATTTTCTTTGACAATTTATCCTGAAAATAATGTAATCGTGGGACATGATTTTTAAGATAAATTTGAAGAGAAGATTCTCCCCGTGTAGATAAATTGAGAGAAATTATTAGCCCGAATGAAACCGCTCGTTTCCGATTCGTCATTCGCAAACTCACAATTGCAATCGATAGAGCAATTCTGAAAGAATCCGAGAAACTAGCCGAAAACGAGCACCTTTCGTTTGGTGATGAAAGCGTAGTTAGTTGCAAAACCGCGAAGAAAGAAAACAGCGGGAAAGTTAAAAGTTTCTCTGTACTAATTGCGGCTCTAAAAGACAAAAGACAAATATGCTGGAAAAGAATGGGCAAGCAAAAGCAGCGTGAGCCGATTCGTGGTCACCGGCTGTTGAAAAATTAACATGAACGAGAATGAATAAGAATAGAAGAGAGAATAGATAAACATCGAGATTAACATGAGAAAGGTATCGTACGTAATAATACCGAATGACAATAATGCCGTAATCGCGCACAGTAGACTTACGTTAGAAGAAATTATAATCCTTTCAGCTCGTCTAAATGGTAAAGAAATTCACTACGCGTACGTAAAATTAGCGTTCACATTATATTAATAATAATAAGAATAATAATCATAGTGTAATAACAATAATAAAACTACCTTTAACCATTAATCGTGTATGCTTAAAATTCATTCATCGAAGCTTGATACACACTGAAATATTACTATTACTATTACTTGTGTAATATTAATCTTGGAAGGCTATTTCTCCCTTTTGTTTCTCTGCGATTATGCTCGTTCGAATGGCAAAGTTTTACATGGCAAAACTTGAATAAGACTCGAATAAGTAGGAAACGTCGTAATAAACAGAGTTAGCCGTTCAAGATTAATTTGTCGCAGCTATCGCTACTTGGACTATATTCTACGAATCCATTTTCTTCAATGTGCTACTGCATATACCAGACCAGAGAATGTACACCAGAGAGAAACGCGTTCAAATTTACAACACTACCGAATTGTATAATCGTCAATTATCTTTCTGTACCGCGAGAAAGCGTTGTCTAATTATAATCGAGCCTGTTTGTCTTACGTTATTAAAAATGATGGCCTGTGCGGTAATCGCTAAAAAAAGATGCATTGCGTCAATAGGGGAACTTATGATAATGGTGGTTGCAGATAGTGGTAGATACTTAAATTTGCGGCATATACCTACAAATTGATTCGTGTTGCACACGTGTACATCGCCAGTGAATTATTTCCCAAGAAAAAGTGTAGGCGAGAAAAAGAATAATACGCGACGTAACAAAAGCGCGAGGCCGATGAGTGACACGAAATCAGTCAATTTTTCGCCCGACGTGTGTAAATGCGAAAAATCAGGATCTGCCGTGAACCAGAGCAACTTTTGCCTTGTTTTTTTTCCTTTTTATATTATATATTTTTTGCGTTATATTCTAGTTGCTTTTAAATATATATGGATATGGCATAAGCACAGATTGTTGATAAATTTTAGTACAACTTGTGTACGTATATTCTTTTGAAATATATATAATAAAAAGTGTAGAAAAAAGCAAATGGGTTAGCCGATTTTTGTAATTTCTTTTATCGTCACCCTTGTTACACAGATCCTCGAAATATCGACCGTTTATAATTCACGTGGAAAAACAAACGTGATTACCAGACGATTATACGCCATGTTTGAGCTGTTAAATAATTGAATGTTGATTAATGATTTCGCGTGTACAAACAGTTGGACGATATTTGCGTTAAAGCGCGATTACTCGTGCTCCGTTCGTCGTCTACTCGACTTAGCGAAAAATATTTCGTGCAAACGTACGATATAATATTTCTTTCCCCAGCTGCGAGCTTATAAGCGTCAGTAACGTCCGGTAACCCGTGCGTGTAATTAAACGGATGCAATCGCAACGATCACATTTCCGTGGCCGAATAATACGATGAACGTGTGTGAGTTCTCAAAGAGAATTGCGCTTGGTCTATGATGTTTGTAATCTGATTATGTACGGTGCATTTTCTTTTATTTGCTGTCACAACACGCGTGCGCACGTCACTCGTCTACGTGTGTTATGGATTTGTGAGCATCGGCTACTGGGGCATAAAACAACAGTGTTATCACTTCTCACGCAGCTGTTGAATGCATATTTGGTGCTTTGCCTTTACGGTGTTTCTATTAATGGAAGACGGACACGGAGCCATTTCAGTCGTGTGAACGTGTATACGTATGTTTGAATGAAGGCATGGAAAACAGATGGCATCTGTTCACTTTCGTTTAGTTTATTTTGCCCAATTTATTTCAACTCGCCATCAACCGCGCATAAAATACAGGGTCACGCGAGTTTCTATGTATATACAAAGTGCATCCAAAATTGCGTTTGCCAGATAATATAGGTGTCGAGGAAAATTCGGAAAATTGGACGCAAATAAGTTGAAGTATTTCATATATTATAAATATGAATGTATGTAATAACACGTCAATTACAATAGAGAAATATGCATTTGTGTGATGCCGATGAATAAGGTATGAGTTTTTGCGTGCCGTGTAGAGAATGTTTGAAATTTTTTAAGCGAACGTTGTTCTCTCGGATATCCGACAAATGATATGCTGTAAGGTAGGAGAGGAGATCAGCGGATTCATGCACAGATAATTTCAATTGTATTGTACTTTCTCTCAGCCTATATCCAAAACGCAAAATCCATCCAAATATTGTTACAATTGTTATGTATCACAATAATCTAATCTGTTAAATTTTCAAGTTAAACAGTACAATACGGTTAAAAGAATTATTTCCGTGAATCAAAGTTCGAATATCGAAATCCTCAGGCGGAAGTCTGCCTTGTTCAAATGTAGAAACGGAATGAGTCTGTTAAATTTCTTGGAATACGCGAAACAACGAATTAATGAAGGAACGAGATCGATATTCGCGCGGTTCAGTACTGTTTCGAAATGAAGGCATATCCAAGTTTTCGACTTCCATTTTAACGAATTGTTGTGCAATACATAATGATTTCGCTCGTGAATGTGTAACACAACGGTATTCACGTTATAAAGCATCGATTATACCTGAATTACATATCGCGAGTTATATTCCTAAAGTGAAACAAGATATCCATTGTTTTGCGTACGCCTGTATGTATCGGAAACGGTGTGTCAGAAAAGGGAGAGTACCATTAATAGGGCACATATGATAGAGAAATTGCAAAAGAGACATCGACTGCCAGAGTTAGTCAGAAACTTTGAAAGATAGTTCTCATATGAGAAGACAGATTCGAAGATGATAACGTACGAAACGAGGTAGATTCGACCTATATCAGATCGAAGCTGATGAAGACACGTAATGCATGTTTAAACAGGTGGTTCTAAATATATATATGTATATATGCTAATGTTTGCTAGATACGATTAATTACAAGTTTCAAGCGTAGACAACTGTACTGACAAGTGTCAATCATATCGCACGCGTATGTTAGTACGATACTTTTGTAAGATCTAGAAAAGCAATACAGTAATGTGCTCGTCGAATATAACGGGGGAAATGAGGATTCCTACGAGAATGTGTGCGCACTCGCGTATATGTAATTTTTATAGAGATATCCTACATCAAATTTTGCATATCTATATATCGATATATACTGTCTTGCTTTTCATTTGTGTGTATGGGTATCTTCGGTGAACTTTGAAGAACGTACACGTATGATCGAACGTGGACAGACGGAAGACAAATAAAATACGAAAGAGATCGATCGACAAGTGTATAGTCAAAAGAGTCTACAGAGGCAGAGAGAAAGATCAAGGCGAGATTGATTTTTCTACGAACCAGGAGGCAGGGACAAAACTCGAGATTCTGCGACCGAGAGTACACCATAAGGTATAGTTTTATACAACTTGTTAATAGAATACCAATTATCGATTCGGAAAAAACATTACGAGAAAACAACTTTTTGCGAATGTTTAATTGTATCCAATTGTTGCTTGAAATAAAAATAAGTTTAAATAAGATTCTTCGGAATCGACATTCTCATCCATAAACCGTTGCGGTATAGCCGTGAGTATATCAATAATAATCGAAGCACAGGTGTACGCAAGGTGAAAAGAGGGTGGCAGGACCAAAGAATAAGCAACGAGTGGATACTACTCGAGCTATCGTCCAACGATCGAATTGCACGTGAGAACGAGACAAGTATCTCTAATGACGGATCGATGCGCGCGCGCAATGAGAACATTCATGTAATAAATTTATCTTCCGCAGTAATTGCGGTACATAAACGTAGCGTCATGTTAATGCGTGACGATACACTAAATAAAAAAGATGAGAAAAATGATGGAATATCCCAGATATATGAGAGGTCTGATGCAACGTGATCTCTTACATTTCGTACAGTTATACGCACTGTTAGCTATTACATTATTGATACTAGCCGATGAAATTCAATTAAATTGTCTTTCTAATTAAATATGAACAATGAAATGTAAAATTTAGACGAGATTCAGGTGCACATTATGCATATATGCGACAAGTCGCCTGTATTCAAGTTTCTCATCAAGTTGCCATAACAAGTATGCGGTAAAGAGATAGATATACACGCCGCGAATCGCTGCCGGAAGCTTGTGTATCGAGCCATTGTTATCGGGACTATCACTGCGATTATTCTGCCCGTGTGACGGCAATACCGCTGCGACGGCGTTGGAATCGCTATCATAATTCAATCCGAGCTTTCGAGCACAACTTTAAACAAATGCTCGTTGCGGCAACTGAAATTGCGCGACTATTCTGCGTGTTCTGCGTGTCAAAATTATTAAAAATCGCTAAATATCCACGTGAAAAAATTTCGGATATCTATACGACGCGGCGACGCAAAATTCGCGAAGGCTCACCCGTGATTACAAGATTAAAAAATCGATAGCCTACAATTGGTTCATTTGATAATCACTGTTAAAAAACTTGGTATGTTTTTTCTCATCACGAGAACAGAAAGGAAAAGTGAGAAAAAGAGACACGACGCGTATAAAGGACGGAGATCTCCTACCTTTAACATCATCGTCTTCGATCGTTGTGCTGCTGTCAGTGGACTCCTTCACTTGAGAGCCATCGCCCTTCTTCGTGATGATGCTTCGACCTGGAGTGCGTAGAGCGTTTCAATAAATCGACAAACGGAAAAGTGAAAACGAAGGAAAGAGGTCGAGAGAAATATAGCGGAACAAAAGTAGTATCAAAGATTATCAAAGATAGGAACGAGAAAGGAAAAGAAAATAGCAAGATAGAGAGAAAGAGACACGTTGTAAAGCAGGGATTTTGAAACGAGGATGTCAACTAGGAGAATATCAAGGTTGGATTAGATGGGTTCACTCTTGGAACCTTGGAGTGTATACTCAGATCCGTTTCTCGATACCTCGAGATGGTTTTGAGAATGTTTCTCGATTTTAAATGTGCTCCACGCCATATTATATAACTAATGTTGAACGCTCGAATTTGAGAGGAACAGCTCGTTTGCTTCAGATGCAGTGAAATTAGCTTTCTTTAGAGTAGAAGAGAGAGAAAAGAAGAGATGGAATGAACATTAAGTATATAGATATCTTCTCTCTATCAATACTATCGATCGCGAAGCAAAAATGCAATCAAATACCGCCGATATATAATAATATCTGCTCGTGTTGTTCGCTTCGTGCGCATTGAAAAAGAATGTTGATTCAATCCGTCGAACGTTCGTCCGGAATAATTGACGTCGCACTAACGAGTATAGTATCACGAATTTTTGTATTTCACACTTTTATATTAATCGCGAGAGATATATTTTCATATCGATGTAATCGTAATCTTTTTTTCTGCATCTTTTGCAACTCAATTTCATACCTTGCGTTTTTACAAGTCATAACCTTTAAGTTTTACAAAAGGAATATAGATCTCCTGTCGCATAAAAAAGAAACTCGTGTCACGAGTGCAAAATGTGAAGAAAACTTTATTGCTGAAATATCATATACCGTCTACAGTTCCCCAATTAAATATTTTATGTTCCTTTCAAATTCCAGCCCTAACTGCTAACTAGTGTGATAATAATTACAATATGTTCATTAATTAGTTTAACCGAAATTATTAATTGTAATATTTATGCTTATTATTAGTACAAGTAAAATTAATAATTATTCGTGTTTTCAACATGCAGAATTAAAATGGGTATTTGCACATACTTGGCAAATACGTTATACGAATTGTTAAATAAAATAGAAATAATTTAATGATTAAAACACATTTGCAAACACATAAACGATCGATTAACGAGCTCAAGATCGCCGAGGATCAAGATATATGAACGGATTGTGCATTGGATTGGATCTGACGGAAATAACTATTCTAAAGGAAGACGAATCATGGAGAAGAGAAACAGATAGAGAAAGACTCGATGGAAAAGTCAAACATTAGAGCAAATGTGTTCATGCTGTGATAAACTGTTTTCCTTCATGCGATTTTTAGTCGACACGCCGACTTAATCTCCTTAATATGTTTCCTAACAAATACAATAATCTACCTTCGTTTATCTAATATCAAAGGATAAGTACAAGCTGTATGACGAAAACGGCACTTAACAAAATATATATCGAGACGTGTAGCTTTGACTTGTCTTCTTGGAAGACTTAGATAAGCGAAGGTGGAGTGTAAATGCATGCCATGCAATTCGATATAGTGAAGCAAGTATTTCATTGTCGGCTATGTTATTTTCATGTTAAGCTACACGCTCTCAAGACGATGAAAAACGAATGTAATAGAGGAATTCATTCAGTTTATGGTAAAAACCATATTTCTATATGTATGTAAATTAGAGGAAATTAAAAAGAAGAAAAACAGAAACAAAATGCACGTCGCAAAACTAAAGTTAAGAGTAACTTCTATCTAATTTCTGATTAAAGAAACGTTGACGAGTTTCGCGAGGAATACTTAACATTAACTTCATTGTGATAGGACTCGGTAAAGAAAATAACTTGTAATTCTCTTCTTATTACTGAGCAACTTTAACAAACATTCATTTCGAATTATAAAACGCTCGCGTTCAATAAATTAGCGCTTTTAATTCTCTTTTGCGTTATCATTGCATATGTATAAAACGATGTTACGAGCTTAACATTTTAAAAATGAAATGAGTACGGCTCTTAGGCTGCATCAAAGATAGTCTGTTCGTTTGATACGAAAGAAAGCGCTCGAACCTCTGGAAATGTGAAAATAAGACGATTCCTTGGAATTAAGAATTTACACAGTAGAGAGAAACAGTCTGATCATTAACAAAACCTTATCCTTTTTATGTACAATATTTTTACCATGTAAAAGGCGAGGATATCAATTCTCTTTGAAATTACTATCAAAATAAGGATATATCCGAAAACGAAATTATTTAGAAATTCATATTCAACATTTCTAGAACAGCTGAATTTGAGAAAGATACCCAATTTTTTTTTCAATCTACATTGCGCAAAAAAGTCTACATAAATTTATTTTTAATACTAATATTTATCTACAGTATCTAAATAAATTTATTCAAATCTAGCGGCTCCAATTTCGGCAAGATAATGTTTTTGTAAGATACTTGCTGGTATGAGAATAATATTGGTCAGCGAAATAAAAATACAGCAACATTTAAAGCAAACATTCGAGCCGGGTTCCGTGACGCGCATGTAATGTGCAGACACATTGCTGTGAGATATAGATGCATAAAAAGCATAAGCAGAAAGAGAGTGACAGAGACGTACGCATGGTTAATGCGCGAATTAGCGAATCGAAAAGCGGAATGCCAAAATGCCAAGAGAGGGACGACGATTCGTATGGAGACCCAGCGTTTTCGAGCCGGATTAACGTGCCGACCCTAGTACGAAGGATTTCATTCTTGTGCCGGACAAAGAACCTAACTTAAACAACGCGTCGTACCTTGCACATTTATTCTCGTTAATTATAAAATGACGTTTTGTAATTGGACTTTTGCTATAGAAATATCATGGTGTAGATTGCTATAGAAATAAAATTTTATAATATTTTAATTTTTTTAAATTGAATTTATTCTAAAATAAATAATAACACTTTTAAACACTTAAAATATATAGGATAATTCTATTTAAAGTTCCCTAAACGGGAATAATTTTTTTGTTTTTATACAATAAAAAAATTAACTTTTGAAATAAATTGCAAATACCACATTTTTATTGAGCATTTTTCGTCGAAACAAAATTTCAATCGGAAGCTCTCGCGCGAATCGGTCGTCCCTCACTATCTAATATCATCGACAGTAACTCATGTGTAACGTCTCGTGTATATCTGAGGACTCGTGTAAGCGTGACATATCGTTTATCACTCGAGCCCTACTCTATTATCGAATCAAGTAGGAGCGCCGAAAAAAGTCGTCGCAAGAATAAAGCGCATCCATTTTGCACCTCCGACCCATTTCGCGCGCTACGGTCTACCTTTGTCAAAAAAAAAAAAAAATTAGTCAGTCATAGATAGTAGAGAAAAAGTAGAGATAAATAGATAGACAGAGATATGTGTAGAAAGAAAGAGAGAGATAGAGAGAGAAAGAGAGAGAGAGAGAGAGATTTATTCGTCAATGCTAGTTACTCGCATTCTCTCAAGGGAGGGCATAGGCAGACGGGCCCTAGTTCGGGAATTCATGGATTCATGGATTCTCCGGAAACCCTCGAGGCCCTATATGCGCAGTTTGGGATTCATAAACCCATACGTAATTCGCGCGGTTCTGCCATTCGTGGTAGAAATACACGCGGATAGAAATACATAAATTTACACGGCACCCAAATTCATGGCCGCGAGCAATGCGACGTAACTTTTGATTTAAACGTCTACTCCATAGTCTCGGAAAACACTATATAAATTAAACCTATATGAAACTTGCATTATAATTTCAGTAAATATATGTTAAAAGCTTGTTATATTTCCTTTCCTCTGGATTGAAGTATGTATAACTTGCGATACATTTTATTTGTACAAAAACACGCGAATAAATAAAAAACAATGTAGGTCAGCTTTGTACAATTATATCTATGATGCATCAGTGATTACAACGATAAAAACATAAAGACTCGCAAAGCAATTGTTTTTGCGGAAAAGACAAAGTATAATATTGCGTGTCACAAAGATTTTGAATTTTTTCATCGCTGTGAGACAATGTTCCGTTCGATATGTGTTGAAAAGACAAATTAACGTGTACGTGGCCAGTGCTTTTGAGAGAACATGAGCAACCTAAACCTAAACCTAAACTTAGAATATGTGAGTATGCAATCGGAGAATAATGAATGAGTCTGGGAATTCCTCAACGATCGATCGATCGATGACCCTTTGCGAAGGACCCGTAATCTACTGTACATATCTAGATGGAAAACGCAATTCGCGATCCATTATGAAATTCTCAGCAGATATACCTGCGATAATATATGAGTATCGTGATTTCCGGTAATTATCGTCGACACCGTTACTGTCTCACTGAAAGGGAAGGGAAAAGCAAGTTATCGCGAATTATCGAAATCTGACCGAGCTATATGTATATGGTACTAACGAGCATGTTTTCTTTGTGAGGAAATTACGTAAAAAAATAAAACTTCATGTTCCAATGTAGCGAGCTGCGTGAATGTAACTTGGAATGTTTACTTCAATTTAAGATAAAATTAACCCTTTTATTTAGTATTCAATATTACAATCAATATTATACCGTTCTTGGAAATTTATTAATATTGATTGTTTCTTAAACATTAAATTTTGTCGGAAGGTTTAATTTTATCCGAAAGATAAAGACGTCAATATCTTTAGTTGCGGCTAATTTTGTGCGCTGCAAATGTAACAAACATAGCAAACATTTTGACATGATTGCTTCGACATAAACTTCATCGCGAGATTGAAAGGGTAAAAAATCCTCTTTAAAACCGCAGCTATTGACGAAAGCGGAGAAGGAATTTGTTGTATGCCAATTCCATGAGTTTGTTTTACATCAGATACGACGCAATCGCGCAAAGTCGTGAGATTTAATTTTTTTTTACTTAGTTTTCAGAATATACCGAAATGGAATTAAAAGTTGAGCTCACTTTTCGTCACCACGTCAACTTTCTACCGATTTTTACCGTTCAAATTTATTAACGCGAGCTGTAAAATGTAATACTGTTTCTTCAAACAGACTTTCGAGAGTTACTAATCTTTCAAGATCAGTACTTTTATCGCGAGCTGTCTCGAGATACGATGCGAGAAGCAGTTTGGTTAAACAAACCATCGATACTCTCAATCTGTATTTCATCCGGAGTTTGTCGCGCAGCTCTTAAAGCCGATTTCCATAATAACAATGTGCCAGAAGCTCAAGGATAATAGCCTTTCTCCCTCTTCCTTTCCCCAAAAGCAAAAGGTAAATCCGAAGTAGGGAATGAAGTTGTGTGCCGAGAGGAGAGCGCGGAAAAGTTGGAAGAGCTTAAAGTTCGAGAGTCGGCTCAAGGCGATGAAATAAATTTAATTAAAGTCAAAGTTCGAGCTTTAGCGCGAGGCAAAAAGCGCGCGCGAGAGAAGAGGGGGTGAAGGGCATAAGAAGAAAGCACGAGGGTGAAGACGCGGAAAGACAGAGAGTTAATTGTTTCGCAGTCACTCGAACAAAGACTCGCGTCGAATATAGAGCGAGGATGGACGTGTGAAAGAGAGCAGCCATTCGTATTTAAATAAAAACGGTGTCATCCCGCTCCAGAACAATGTTCCGCCATAGTATGTAAGACCGAGTGTATTGGAAAATATCTTGTGAAAAAAGCACGGCAAGAATTCTTTAAAATGTAATACTTGGAAACACAAGATGTGTTGAAAAACCGATAAAGATTTTAGTTGAATTATTATCACGTACGTTATCTTTTATAATACTGAAAAGAATGGTTTGAAATTTAAAATAAAATGAAACGAATACAGTCTATTAGAATGATGAAACATATAGTATTGTACAAAACTAATTGCATCTAATAAAATATCCAAGTTCAACCGAAATATCTTGTACAAAAATCGTTTATCCATAATCATTGTATAAACAGCCTTTATTTCCTATTGTAAGAAAAAGAAGGAAGACACATCGATAACGATTGAATCACGATTTCGCTTTTCCAATAAAAATGGACGAGTTAAGTTTTTGTAATAAAAAATAAAAGTTTTATTTCTCAGAAATGAGAATATCGTAAAATGTTTTGGTATCATGTAAATTTTCCATTTAGAATATTCGATTTGTGTATTTGTTCCAACCTAGCAATTCGCGGCCAACTACGCAAACTATCTGATATTTTATAAATGTGCGAACATAACTTTAAAATATCATTAAAAGGTACAAAAAGGGACATACACATGTATATGTACATACTCTAACATCGACTGTATTAGGAAGTAAAACCCACGTGTGTTATACAGATCCATGTTACACGTGTATCATCGAATCTACGAATGCAAGATGCTTAGCTACTTGTCAATCTAAAAAGAGGGTTGGGGGGACGAGGGGTGAGGAGCGAGACACATTCTGAAGACGTTCGGTGTATATTATGTATATATACAAATGTATATATATACGTACACACACATATGCATGTATGTATGTATAGACGCATATATGTAGATGCATATGTTACACATAATGTGACATATTATCTGTCGAACATCTATTACGGGTGTGGAACGAACCCGCGTGTATTTATGCTAGTCGAGCAAATACAGCGAAATGTGTGTGTGTGTGTGTGTGTGTGTGTTTGTGACTGCATATATGCAAATATATGCAATGCCTATAATGACCCATTTTCGAACTCATCTGTCAAGATAGCAATGGTATTTTTATGGGAAAACTAATATTGTGCAAATTGAATGTTAACAATGAGAACGTTATTTATTTGAATTTTCTTCTCCTTTGTAATTTGCAATTTCTAAATATTAAATACTACTTTCGTAATAATATGTTAAGTTTTTACATATTATATGTATATACTCGTATTTCGTAAAAATATAAATATAAATATTGTTAATAAAAATTGTTTATAAAGTTATAAAATACACAACTTTCTATTAATATTTTCATTCATGTGTATAGTCTTACTTATTGATCTTATTTATTATTATCTTCCTAACAATGTAACTTATCATCAATCTTATTAAAAAATAAAACAATTCACGTAATATTCTTGCATGTAATATTTTAAATATATGACATTTCAAATATCAGATTCTTAGCACGAAGAAGGGTCAAAAAGCGCAATTTGCTCTAAATTTAGGGCTATGTCCAATTCATCGGCCAAGAGTTTCCAAACTAAAATGATAATCGATTTCTTTTAGGAAAATAGTGATGTATTAAACATGAGAATATATTTATAAATAAGTACTTCTCTTCAACTGAATTTACCATTCTTTTTAACTGAACAAAACAAAAATTAAGCAATTCTTTTTATAATTTTATGTAGCTGGAGTACCTTTAAACTCCTCTAGGTATACACGATGTATTAATTAGTAAAACATATTCGATTGTGAATTATTCAACTTTTCGTTAATTTGAAAGGAAGAAAATGTTCTTCTTGGTTGCCTTTCTAAAAATGAGAGAAACAGAGATAATATATTAATTATAAAGGTGAAAAGTTTAGAAACCATTGACCAAACATATGGAAATAATCAACATTGATAAAACGTACACTCATTCGTAAGAGAATCTCGCTAGTGGACCGAAACAGTTGAGCTACTTTTCGTTTCGATCCCTTTTCACCTTTCACATATTTTTCCAATTTTGCTAAACATTCACCCAATATTTACCAAGCATTTACGATATATCTAATTTTTAGAGGTCACATTTTTGCATATAATTATTCGTTTTTTTCGTATAATAATAAAATAATAATGTATAATATAGTTACATACGTTGCTTTACTTTTAGCAAATCTTACTATTTCCGGTTAGTTTATCTGTTCGTCCCAATTTTTCTATTTAAAACTTTTTTGTTCCAACCATAATCAATTCCAACACGAGAAAAAAATCAATAAACAGGTAACGATAATCGATATTCGATGCCGTCTGTTTTTAAAAGAATGGATCTGATTGAAATCCAGTACAATCTGATTGTTTGCTGATCGTATTTCACAAGTAATTTGTGAAATTCAATTTTTAGATATTGACCGTCATTATCGGCGACACGACCGTTTAATGCAATTCTTTACACGTTTCCCGTATTAACGAAATTCTTACGTATGCTCTTTCCCGAGAATCAATAAAAGCCAGTAAAACATTGAGGCAATACAACATCCCATTATTGTCCACTGCAGGACATACCATAAAAATGTGCGTACATTTTTTAGCACGTACCAATCTTATAGATGACACAAACAATGTCTCATTATGCGTCGCGTTAAGGTGTTGTCCTGCAGCTGCATTTTACATTTTACATTTGAGATCGATAATTGGTAATACATTTAAAATCTTTCACAAAATTATAAACTTTTAAAATAAATGTGTGTATAACTTTTTTTTAATTATTGGTTCAATAAATAATCGTCAAATTTATTTTTGAAAATAATCAATAATAAACCAAGAGTTGTAAGAGCCAAAGGCGAACGGTGATATTATATTGTAATACATACACACCATCGTTCGCACTTGATTCTTACTGTTCTTGGTTTATTATTGATCATTATCAACACAGAATCTGTACAATTGTTTATTTTTGTAAATCATGGGGGACGTTATACATATTTATACAGTCATTGTAAGTAATAATTTCATTTCATTGTAATATATATTATTCTTGCAAGCTTCTACGAAAAACTTGTCATATAAATAATTGTAGCAGATAAGAAATTTCAAAAGAGAAATTTCAAGTAGATGCTAAAGTTCGTGAAGAAACACATTTAGCAGGTCTAACTGATTTGAACTTTCAAGGATTCCCAGATGCTGTTGTAATTGTAATTCTTCCGATAAACGACGCTTGCGATTGAACGATCGATTACAAGTTATGATCGAAAAGATACCCCGAAAGAGATACAACATGATTCGATGATTTGCCTAGCTTGTACCGAATTATTGTTCGATGGAGTGAGAACGATGACGATTCGATGAAAGAGAAAACTGCTTGAGTCCACTGCGACGACAATTTGCGTTACCCAGAATTCTTATTTCGCAAGGAACGTCTATATGCATGGAAAAAAGTATTTCAATTTTCTTCAATCGCACGTTCTCCTTAATCCTTTCATTATTTTAAATACATATATATTATATTACAATATAAATTTACAACATAGTTATTTCGTGTTACGTAGGTATAATAAAAGCGGTTAAGATATTAAAGCGAGTTATTAAAAGTTACAATTTTCGTTTAGTTTACCAGTAACTAAGTAATTTTTAAAAAATACGATTACGCAATGAAAGGATTAAGATTCGAGACGATTGCTTCTATAACGAGAGTCTCTCTCTCTCACACACACACACACACACATACGCGCACACACACACGCACACATGTCCAACGTCAATAATTAACAAATCCTTGCGTTCTGGGTAACGTGACACGGTCCTTGCAGGATATGAGGTGCGAGCCATGTGCATCGACTATATGAAGTATACGAAATAGGTAAGGATGAACATCGCATCGTGATAACCAATGTGCCGAGTGAGCGAGGATAAAATATGATTATTGGTCTGATAAGTGCTTAATTAACCGATGAAACTGTGTGGACGGATAATAAATGATATTCAGTAACACCGATTAGCCATCGCTAGTGATATGTATGATGACTTTTTGATTCCTTACTCAACCTCGCTCCTTCGATCATCTAATGCAAGGGGTTGTCAAAGAAAGGACTCTAATTTATCTGTGTGCACGAGCAAAAATATACACAGGTGCTCCATTTTGCAGTCGTTACGAGTCGCTATGAGAAAGAAAATACCAACGGAATAGAATTTAATTCCTTTTTAGTAAAAGAAAAAAAGAATTTGTTATAAATTTTCACAACTGTCAGGGTAGAATTGATATTTTGTCCTTATGATACGGTGGTATTTATGAAAATAACATATTTAGTGAATAATGACAACCGCATTATACAGCACCTTTTGGAAAGAGCGAAAAGGCGGATAAATAGATCCTCCATGTGGCGAGAGTGCAAGACGAATAATCGGAAGTGGACAGAAGAAAGGGGAAGGTGTATAATTTTGTTGCAGTGGGTTATTGAAGGGGCATGTATTCGTATACACAAAGACATGTGGAGATGTAAAGTTTTTAACGGAAGATATAAAAGTACTGTCTGTCGTGGTCCGTGTAAGAGCGCTGAAGAGGGCCGGAGGTACTTACCCTGTGCATCATACTTACTGGAAAAGTTCCGCGTCGCCAGCATGGTTGTCAATATAGCGCCCTGCAAGCGAAAGAGAAAGACAATTATTATCTCTAATGAGATATCGAGATAGGATCACATAACATTACTTTCTTTTACGTAATATTTTCACAATATTATGTAAAAGAAAGTAATATGACGTATGAGAGGAAAATATCCAAGACACCAATTTCTCGAAACGATCGATACATTCTTTCAATCATCCAGAGATAATTATGCACGCCCGCATCAGATCTTGTATAGATCATTAGGTTAGATTAGTTTAGTACAATGCAGTGCAATAAGATAGGAATCGTAATGAAGATCCGAAAAAAATTTCTATTGCCGTCAATTACGATGCGATGGCCTTTAATTACGAGAAATAATTCCCGGACAAACGAGAGTACGCAACCGACGGGCGACCTAAAAGCGAGGTCGGATGATTACACGGAATTTCGCGTTCAAGTTTACTCGTAAACTCTCGTCTTTCATCAAGCTCAGTGACATTCGCGGCAAGTTGGAAACATTGTCGCACAGAGTGACAACATTTCACCGTGTCCCATAGCAAACAGTTCGAGATGCGTCGCCGAACTTTACGTATAAGGCCGTCCATTGGATGAGATTCGTGCAAACGTGCTCGGACGAGTATTCCACATCTGTTATCTCTAATTGTAAAACAAAATGATATTTCACCTCCTGCGCTTCTACTTCAAATTAGCAATCGGCAATATTACTCGTTCCAGTTTTACGATATTCGAATGCATCCACGTTTATCGATACTCTTCTACGAGCAGCATATTGTCAAATTCTGAAAACTAAATAGCGTCCATCCAAATCGTTACGTCAATCCCAAAATTTGTTTTCATTCACAGAGATCTCTATATCAGCTACCAATCATTGCATAATTTAGGATTTACAAGAAAATCTTTATGCTTTTGTCCGTATGTTATAAGACATTACGTGGATTACAAACTTTCTTCGATATTTCACAGTTATAAAAGTGCACTTTCATCTTTCATTCGACCTTTCCAAGTTACCGAGCTGCTAGCTTTCCTTTGGCAAATTTAATAAAACGTCTGATTTTGCTAATCGCGTTTCACTATAGTATTCGTAGTTACGAGTATATTCACAGTTGCGCATAAGCAGTTAATCTTGTAAATTTCTTACCGTTAAGCTAAAATGAATCTTGTGTTTTTTCATAATCGCTAATTGAGAAATCATCCGATTTGAGCAGATTGAGTGTTGTCGCAGGTTATAATCAATCGGGAATATGTATGTATCTATCATCCTATGTAAGAAAACTATAATATCGTCGTGAAAATGTCGTATTATCGATATTCGTTGTATCATCGTCATATTCAACGCTAAGGCGGCGACGCGACGCCGCGTTGCCAGACGTCAATCTGACGGTGATTAAAATTTCATTACCTCAGGCACGGTCGCCTCCTGTTGTCTGCACAACATGAATTTATTCTTTAGTGCCCGCATGTTTCAATCCGCGCGTGAGCGAACGAACGAACGAGCGAGCGGAGGGCGTCATTAAACTTCCTCACTCAGCATTTGCACTTTTATGAGTCGGGGTTTAATCGGTATTCAGCTGGTTGGTTCGACGTCGCTGTCATTTCTCTACGTGCTTGGCCGATTACCTGTCTCTAATAATACAACTGAAACTCGATAGAAGCGACGCGATGGAAGAGCAAAACGTCCTAAGTATCTCACAATTTCTTAATTAATTCTGTAATAATGAAACAAATTGATAATTATTAACTACAAAAGACATTATCATTGCATTCATTGCTGCATTAATATTGTTAAAATTAACTCGCTACCATTGTGTAAAATTGAGAACGAGAAGAAAATATTTTTATCGCGTCGTAAAAATATATTTAAAAAACAGATAATTTTCAGACACTTTTAAAATTTACTGGCCATTCATTCATTTTATTGGGAAAAGATGATAATTGGTTCGCTGTAATATTTTATTCTTGTCCAAAGGCAACTTTCCGCGCAAAAAATACGATCGCGGCGACTGAATAAATGTTAATTAACCTAGGTAGCCAATCACAATTACGTCACGCAGACATAGGCGATTCTGAGCTTGATCGATTTTGCGCACCCGCTCTAGTCGACTGTTATTAAGATAAACGCTATCGAGTCCATTCGCGAGAGAAGCGAGTTTTAATGTCAGTAATTCGCGCCGGTTTCGAAACACATTGTTCATCTCAACGCGCGTAAATTATCTACTTAAACATTATAGTAGTGTCGTTTTCCAGCGACGTAGCGATTGTTAGCTGTTAAGAAAGTTTGCGTAATTGGTAAGTTACAGCCTAGTTTCTGCAAATATCACATCTAATCTCTTTTGATATTTTTATGTCGCAAATACTTTTCGATCCATAAAAAAAATTGTTTGTACAAAGTGATATAGTCATGTACATACATCGAGTATAAAGAGATTGCTCGAATATTAATACATGTACGATATCTTTCAGCCAAAATTTTCTTCTCTTATTTACAAAGGAGAATATTTTACTTCCGATATTAAAAATGCTATTGAATTATACTCGTATTTGGTGATTTATTAACGTGCACGTGCACACAAATACGATTCAAATGTTATGCGGGGGAACGTGATAAAGCTTGTACACGTGTTGTTTAATCGCGATTGCGAATCATTGTTGGACGTTTAATAGCTGTTCATACGTCGTCGTTCGTATCAAATAATGAAATGTTTTCTTTGCGCTTTGTTCGAGCATTGAACGACGTACGTAGAGTGTCGTCGTGATTATGGCGTCCAATTGAGGCTGTAAGAACGAAGAATTAGGTCGAAATTGCCATCGTATCCAATTCTGCTCATAATTTACAAGGACATTTATATAATCCTTACAGACCAATGTTCCAATTCAATAAACGCTACTGTGGTTAATTAACAATAAGTGTATTTTTACATTAAAAAAGTATCTGTCACTACCGTGAGGACCTTCGTGGTCCATTTAATGCTAAAGTTAATTGGACTAATAAAGAATATTTTTATGTGCATTAACATTAATTAAGAGCTACGTAATATTAGAATAAGAAATTTAAGAAACTGTTTTGCACGTAGTACTTTCTTTCAAAACTTTTAGCTCACCGTACAATTATAGGATAAAAAACAATCTCGAACGACAAAGACGCACACTTTGTCGTAGAGAGAAGAAAAATAGAATAAGAGTTTCAAGAATTCATTGACAATTGAAAAAAATATTGCGAAAAATTGTTAGAATTTGCATTTGCGAAATCTGTCATAAAACTAATTCTAAAGAAGCATCCATAAATATCGTCAACCATTAATTATCGCAAAAGAAATTACAATTAATAGTATTTGAAAAATATTACAAACCACACTATCTTATATACGCTAATCATCGATAAAAGCAATAAAATCAAAGGATATTGATGGGGTTAAATGATTGTTCACGTTCTTTTCAACTGTTTCTACAAGCGTTCAATCCGCTCCGCGAATCTCGTACTCTTAGTTCCACAGTCAATTAAATGGAAACTCTTTGAGAGGGATACGCGTTGTCCTCGCACGTGCTTCGACGCATTCTGATAACAGCGAGCGAACGTTGTCATATACACACACACACACACACACACACACACACACACGTGGCTTCGATAAAAAGCCTCTCCGCTCGCGTACATCGAGAGTGCGACGATTGCAACAACAAGTGGAGTCGTACTGCTCGATGCGTGCCATCGTTAAATTGTCGGTGACTTGTCGAACGGCAGTGCCGTAAGAACGGCTCTCATAGATAAGGACAGATATCGTCGCGAGAGCTTATCTCTTTTAAGTATCGTTTTGAAAATTTTTGTAATTCTTCGCTAATTTCTTTCCACTTTTCAATCCATTTCCTAAATCATAGATATTCGGCTAAACTGAATGTAGATGTTGTTAGTAGAATCTTTAAGCCGAATAGCAGTGTTGAAAGTTAAAATAAAATTTTGTTAATTATTCATTGATAAAAGAAGGATTGTACACGTAGATTTACTCGAAATATCTTTCACTTGAATAACGTCTGACAAATTTAGTAGATTTCTTCTGAAATATCATAATGCATATTTTGCGAAATTGATCGGTATCTCTCTCATTCGATGATGCCGCCAGCAACGAGGAAAAATGGACAAGTCAAATTTTATCTTCGGCCACTATACGTCACGGTGTTCTAATTTTACAAATGTTACTAACATTCGCAGTCTCGCACGGACGCAATCCAAACCGCAACGTGATAAGCGGACATAATGGAATTTGCATTTGTAAATGGCTGGAGCTAATATATGAGATTTTGCGGCTGGCGAGAATGAGAATTTGCGCGATTATCGTCGTACATTTTCGTGTGCACGCTATGAAATTAGCAGTTGATAATCACGAGTCAAACAAGTTTCGACAAATCCCTCGACAATTCTCATAAAGGCTATATTCATATATCAATCGTTTCTTGAAATAAAATCTCTCGCAAATTTGCATTATTTCGCAATTTAACGATTATTCGGCATTTGGCTTCACTGCGGATTAAATGCGATCTTTTCCAATACTAATTAAGACAATATGCAACAGAAAGAATAAAAGAAGATAACGAAATAATCCGCATAAGCGTGTTTTATTTTTTCAAAACATTTAAATCTACGTAATATTCACGATGTTTTGGGTTTTATTTTACAAAGTGAAAAATATGTTTTCGTTTATCGTAGTAGCTAACTGATTTTTCGAGGTAACCGAATCATTTAAATAACAAACCGCGAATTCATCATGGAAAATCACAAAATCATATTATCAGGAAGATAGTAAAATTTATGGCAGAAATATATATATATAAAGCACATTGAATAAACACACAGAGCAAAACTTTTGAGTGACACTCACCTTTAACTTGCGCCTTGCATTGAATTTCTTCAAGCAGTCCACGGTCTCTTGTCTGTGCACCACAGATGCAACACGCTCACGTTGCTGAAACACAAAGTAAACGGGAAACGGATATCAGTCCCAAGAGGATTCAAGTTGTCCGATTCAAGTTGCCCGAGGTTAGATCTTAAGCCTCGCACGCTTCATTGAGAATAAAATTCTATTTGTGTGGAGAAGAGACGGTAAACTATGTCAATGTGAATAACAATGATACGCGAGAACATGGATGAACCAGATCAAACCACTCTTTCAGTCGTTTCAAAAGTTGAAACGGTTTTTTCCGTCCGTTTGACATCCATTATCGTCATCCACACACTTGTATGTGGTTGTATATCTAGTTACTTAATCAATCCATCATTCTCTATTTTTTATTTATCTCATCCGATTTGAATAACTATCGTATTTTAATCGTATCAAATTGCAAATATGACGTACGATATATTACATACATAGATATATGTATAGTAGAAATGCAATACTCGAGCGTAACAAGATCTCTGTGTAGTAATCTAATATGATATATTACGTTACTCTCCACAGTATATGTATAAACGTGTAATAAAAATTTGAATGAAGCTGTTGGTCGCGATAAGACAAACTTACGCAAATCCATGGATGCTTCAGTGCCTCGCTGGCAGTGATCCTTTTTCCTGGATTCACCGTCAGCATCTGATTGATAAGGTTCTTGGCTTCTGGCGTGACGGTGTCCCATTCTGGACTCGGATACTGCGCAAAACGAATGCAGAAACAATATGTTAATCATAATTCTTAGCCCTGAGGCAACTCAATAATGCTGCAACTACGCAAGTAGATGTCAACAAATTAATACAAGTGTGGCAAATGAATTTATTCTATATTAATATATAGAAATTTCTTTTTCCACAAATTCTTTATCTAACGCGCC
>NW_011967125.1:144439-159032 GCF_000949405.1 Vollenhovia emeryi
CCCATATGTCGACTGGTTTCCCGTATGGCTCCTTCTTCAGTACCTCCGGGCTGAGGTACCCGGGTGTTCCAGCGAAACCTTTTTATCAATCACTCAGGTTCATTCTCTCTCGAAGCGAAATGAAGGGATCAGAGCGTTACGTGCGCGAAATCACGTCCCGAGTATTACTTCCCCCCACCCCCACAAATTCGACGCTTAAATTAATTCTCCTTATTCAAAAAGCACACACAACAGTCGCAAACTTTTACCGCGTTCTCGATTGTTGATTTATTACAAACAATTTTGTTGGAAAAATTCAGTAACAGTCTCATTCAATCGATATCGTTATAATATTGATAATTGAGATAATCGGCGGCGCAATGCAGGTTGTATCTATTTTCATTAAAACATATATTTAAACAGTTTGTACAATAGCTATTACAATTGATGAAAAAAGCATCTCTATCTGCAGTTGTAATGTAAATTACGGATTGTCATGCTAATTATTGTCGATTGAATTGACGTCATATGCTGTTACGAAAGTTAATAGATATTTATTGCCGCAATACGTGAAATTTATTTCTTAATCTCTGTGAAACGACAAGAACCCGTATCCAAAATCCTATAAATGATGGCGCGATAATGAAAAAGGAAATAGAAGTGCGGCGAGTAAAATTTGTGCGATTATGCAAAATATATACGTAACTCGAATAATCACGTGCCGTCGTGAGAGCTCTCGGATAGCTCTCGGGATTTCTTTTTTATTTTTGCAATGGGCAATTTTATCGCGTTCTGATAAGCATACGCTGATGTTGTACAATATAACCAATACTGTGGTCGGGATGCATTTGCTTTAGCGCAACAAAACCACGATTACGTAATTTGACTGTCTATGGTTGCCCTCGAAAATATTCGACAGCGATCACGTTAAATCCTTTGGCACGATATACTATTTTGCAATCCATTCGCTAAAATGTTTTCGCACATGGTAAATCTCTCGAGAAACAAACAGTATATGGTTATAGACGTCGACGTGATAACAAGCGTACAAAGAAATGTCATGAAAAATTCGCTTGCAAGAACAGAGTGACATTTCCTTTGGATTGAATATTTATATATGTCGTCACATCTGTGTATATCTCATACCCATACATATGTCATTTGTATTAATTACAAAATCTATCGCTGCTCTGTACGAAATTGGTCATGCATAAATAATTTTGCATATTTACCAACCATTGTTGGTAAAAGTAATAAATTAGTTTCATCTTTATACTCTGCCACCGTTGTACAGTTTCACCTGGATTTGCGACTTTCCACGCGAAGCGAGATCCACACCACATCGACCTCTACTTTCGGGGCGCAAGTATTATACATGGGTTCCATACCGATGTGGAAGTAGTTTCGCTCCGAAAACAGGGGTCGGTATAGAGTGTACCTCGCTTCGCATGAAAAGTCAAAAAACGACCGCTCGTGATAACATTTTTTATTTAAATTTTTGAGAGGTGGACAAAATACGATTATTTAAGGACAAATGTAGACAAATCGTAATCCATAAAGAATATGAAGATGAAACAATTCATTACTTTTTCTAATCTGTCTTGGTAAGTATCGATCAATGACCATTCTCGGAAAATATGATAAACTAACAATAAGAAAATATAAACAAAATTTTTATTTTTACCAATGGTATGAATAACTACTGTAACATACGTATACAATTTAAATGTATTGAATTATGCATTTTTCGCGCTTTAATTGTATCACCAAAGTAATTTCCATGCGTGGAAAAATATTCATTTCTTGACATGGGTGTTTTCAATACCGCCTAGAAAAAAATCGATTGTGGAGATAAAAGAGAGAAACAAATATTCCCGGGTTATGCATATCGATATACCTCCATACGGAATGTCTCAGAAAACTCGAACACAATTTTATGATAGTTATTTTGATCGATTAAGTAAAAATTTGAAGAACTTTGCAAAACGCCAAAACACTCTGGCAAAGTAATTAAACTGTTGATGTAAATTAAACGAGTCCTAAATACTTGAGAGATATTTGACGTTAAATATAAATGGCACGCACGGCAAGACTGTCTCCGAATTCGATAAAGAATTTAAAATCAAGCCAAGATTTTTCTATGGAACTGCCTGCGTGGTGTGTGCGGAAGAGTTCACCGTGCTATCGGAAAACTTTCCCCACGAGTATTTTTGCATAAAGGCGAACAAATCGAGTAGCCAGCCAGCTGGCTGGCAGGCAAATATGTATGCCGGTTTGTATAGACATATCCGAGTGCAGAATGTACGTGAATCAAACGGATAAGGCACAAAGTAGACGGAAAGATTCAAGTTTACGGTTCACGTCGCAAATGATACGAGAAACAACGAAATAGTTGATAAGAATACAGACTTGCAATTTCAAAATTAAGCCCACTAAAGTTAATATTATTTTTTACTATTTTTACTCAAGCCTGGATATTAATACATAACATTTTCTCTACAGTTGTGTTTTAAATTTAATTGTTCCATTAGAAAAAAGTTTGCAATAGTTTCTTTATGTCGTTGACATTTCTAGTATGCTTGTATTAACGCTAACGTGTTTCCTACCATAAGAAAATGATATGTTATAAGTTACAACCGTATAGGCGATATTCGAACAAAGACTGACTGACAAGACGGGTAAGTGAAAGCTTCGTTTCGTTTGTAAATTGTAGTGTTGGATATTTAGACGTTCGTAACTTGAGCCACGATATTTCGGAAATTTTATTGTATTTTCATTTATTTAAAGAAATATCAGTTCAAACTCAACTCGCTGCAAATCTCGACGCGATGTGTCATTTTCGCATATTTCTATCACCGTTGTGATATTTGATGAATAACAATCTTAATACTCTCTCTCAAATTTGCACGATTAATAATTCGCTACTATTAATCAGCATATAGGGTAAGGTAACCAAATCCAACAATTTGACGAGTCGCTAATAAGCGACATAAAAACACATGGATGCTTTTTTATCGACAATATAGCATAAAGTTGTAAATATATAAAAGAGCAAAGTTGAAGTGAATCAGTTAAAAGTGTCGCTTATTAGCGACTCACTAAATTGTTGATCCGCATTTGGTATCTGATCCGAATTTGGTCACCTTACCCTAACAGTCTTGATCTGATCGTGAGGAGGAGATCCATCCAGTCCAACATTCGTGTTCCAAAAGAGAGGACAGGATTTAACATTTGTCCTTACAAGAATCTTGTCACAAGAATCCCGACCATTCGGTCGGGCCGACAATTTCGGGCGGATTACGTCGGTACCGGAAAAATTGGGATCAACTTACCATACCATGCCTGCGCTTCGCCCTGAACTTCGATCGCCAGACCAAAATCCGCCAATTTCACAGCCGCCCCTTTCGCCTTGCTCGCGAGGAGTAAATTTTCGGGCTGTAACAAAACATGGCACAGATCCATCGATATTATTGATCGATCGAGTCGTTATCGCTCTTCTTCCAACGAAATTTCAATGAAAGTTCAATTCAAATGCGATTCAAGCGTCCCGTACGATTTCATCGGCGTTAAAATAAATTGTAACATTCCTCTGTCGGAATAAACGCGACTCTGAATCACAGAGTTGTTCTAAAGACCAGATTTTAAAGAGGTGTCGGCGAATTTTAAGCTTCGATCGGTGAAACTTGTCGGAGAATGGATCGCGCGCGGGCATTCGCTTCATTTCAATTCGGCCAAGTCGGCTCCGCTCAACAAACTCACTTTTTCTCTACATACCTTCAGATCCCGGTGCACAACTCCGTTATGGTGGCAGTGGTGAACGCTTTCCAGGATTTGTTGAATACAGTGCGAGGCG
This sequence comes from Vollenhovia emeryi, assembly GCF_000949405.1. Classification (NCBI taxonomy): domain Eukaryota; kingdom Metazoa; phylum Arthropoda; class Insecta; order Hymenoptera; family Formicidae; genus Vollenhovia; species Vollenhovia emeryi. The sequence continues at coordinate 148,272 of NW_011967125.1, forward strand.
TCCGCCTCGCTGTAGAATTCCCGGGCGACGATGTCCTCGAACAGTTCTCCGCCGGTGACTCTGCAAGCGTTTTACGTTTCAATTCCATTTCGCGAGGTCACGTGCTAAAGTAATATCGCCAAGTAGCGGGATGCTTAACCCCGGAAATAAAAGTAGCGTGAATTTTCGCAAATGCTTCGTAACATAAGCGTACTCTTGCAATACTCGAACTTGTTGTGCAAAAAGTAGCAAGACCCTTCTCAACATTATACAACGGATCAACAGAGATAAAATCTCATCGACGAAGACAGCTATTACATAGCTGTTGTATAACGTGCGCGACCTACATACGTTAAACATATTGCAGCCAAGTGACAAATGATTTACGGAGAAAATGAAACGTGAAATGACAATTTAAATAAAATGTTTGCGTTAAAAATTTAAATACGGTGCAAGAGCTGCTCTGTATTACGCAGGATTGAAAGCAATTATTTTATAACTGCTTTAACACTAGAATTTTGGCGGACGAAGCTGCAAATGGCGTGCCGCGTTGATAAAAAGTTGCGCCAAAAAACCAACGGACGAAATTAAATCCCTCGTAACCTGCGGATTTAATTGGCAGCATGGCAAATTAGCAAAGTCGCCACGACGTTGCCACATGGCAAGAAAGAAAGACAAGATTTACGGTATGTGATAAATCAACGTTACGAATGTAAACGTAACGGAGCAGACGCGTATTCTCCTACACGGGAATTAAATTAAGCGCGATACTTTCTCGTTCGTGTGTGTAGATTTTAAAAGGTCGCAGATCTGCTTGATACAATTAGAGTTCACGAATTGCCTCGCTGTTATTCGCTACCGAGAGCTGAGACTAGTTAATGGAGTCGAGACTAGATGAACACGATGACTCGAGAATCACGTCTATTGTCAGCTCGATCGTATCCAATGCTCCTAACATTGCGCGGCGATTGAGAATCGAGTACTACATTTTTTTTTATATAAAAAGATGGATTTAAATTTCTAGTTTCTAGAATTGTAAAAGACTATAAATCTTGGAGAGTTATTCCGTGGAAAAATAATGAGTCTTCATATTTTTGGACAAATATAGTAGCTGTAATTTTCCATCGATAAGTGACGCCAATTATAATATTTTCTTTTCATTGAGTATTAGACAGAAGCGTGATTTGCAATTGATTCGACAAGTAATAACTCTGAAAATATTAAATAACAATTGCAAAATATCATGGAATAAATCACATTTACAGTTGAATTGTGCATCGTCAATTGATTGCAACCGTTCGAGATTTCGATACCTACCATTCGAGCTCTACAGAATAATTAATTTAGACTCATCATACAAGGACCATATGAAAAGATCAAATTATGGTAGATCTAACAATTAGAAACAAACAGTTTGGTGTACTTACAGATCAAAGACAAGATAATGGAAATTCTCCTCTTGTATACTGTCATGTAATCTCACTGTAACAGAAAGGATGACGAAACATCAAACTTGACGAAATTATTTTGTATTTTCAATAGTTTTGCATTTAGGCATATCCTTTTACAGGATAAATATAGAAACCTAACGCTAGGTAATATACCTAATATTGAAAGCTATTCTACTCTCTTTATTGTATCTGCTTTTGTACTTCTTTTGTATTTATTATACTCTCATTTGCTAAAATTAAATAAGATCACCGAAATCCATTTAATAAATAAAATGTTTCAAAATGTACTTATATTTCAAATATAATTTTATAATTATGTATAATACCATATTAAATATTTTATTTACTCCCCCCCTCTCTCTCTCTCCCCCTCCCTCCCTCCATTCATGATACATTTCAACATATCTGGATCCTGCATCGGTAACTTTTGAATTGCCGCATTGCGCACATCCGATCAAACTTTCCACGATTGGAACGAGGAAATTTACGCCGATCGAGATCGTAATTATCGACGTCATTGGAGTACACGATCGTAAAGCTTTCTCCGTTTAAATTCCACGAATCACGTGCCATAAGCTTAATGACAATTCCTAACAAGTCGCGAGTTTCGCGAACGTGATAGTCAGAGTCCTATAATGGTCCTATACGGTAGCACTCGGAATCGTTGAATCCTCTGGCACTGTTATCTCATACCGTTCTCTTTACCGCTATTGAACGATCGCGTCGTCATGCAAACTTTTCTGACGCCTTCTTGGAGAACGATTGTTATTTATTAACTCGCTTAATGGCCGCGTGACACTAGGCTAACGATCGCGCTCGATCTCTAGTGACTCGACATTCCACTACTGAACCAGACTCAACCATGTGTAAGAATACAAGTAAAAAAGACACGTTTGTCATAAGTAAAGTGATATTAAAGTTTAGTAAATGAAATGGCGCGTCAATAATAAAATCGGCAGACGGGCTAAATTATCTGCAAACGTTAAAGATATATCCATCAAAGATATGCAAAGTATCCTGTAACCATCATATTACTTTAACGTGTTAATTTTATTGCTATGCATTTTTAATATGAAAATAAACAAGTCCGTTTTGTTATATTATTTCGTTAGTTTATTAGTCTAATGATTGTTGTTAGGTGCATAAAACGTGCGAGTAATTAGTTTTGTAATAATATTTTTATTAAATTTAAGTTTATGTTACAGAGAAAGCCACAAGTCGCATGAATAGTTTTATACGCGGATATTGCAAAACAGAGACTGATTTCCGGATATGAGAGATTCGAATCATTTAAATAGCGCCTGCTATGATTATTACGATTAAAGTTAACTACAGAAGAGCGCTTTTCTCGTTTTTATTTATTAAAAAATCAGTTTGTTTCGCAAATCACGCTTAATCAAAGTCAAGTGAAGACATGGTCGAGTTTTCCAAACGCGAAAAATACTGTCATTCGATCGCTCGTGTAACGACATATTTTTCTTCGTATTCGCTACAAGAGCAACAGTTATATTCCTAGACTGATATGTGTCGGTTTATACACGTGCTAAATATCAGGATGATCCGATTTGCTATTGCGAACGTGCGTTTCTCCATTAGAAAAATTGTCAGCGTAGCTTAAACAAATACAAAACACTCACGTAGCAACATGCATAGCAATAAATGGAATTTCAATTTCTACTCTAGCAAAATTGGAAACCCTCAAAACTCTTGCTAAGATTCTGGCTTCTAATGCCTGCTGAAGAAGGGATTTACAATTCCAAATTAATTGCAACTTGCAATTCTACTCGACAAGATCCAATCCAAGAAGTAATAAATAAGATACATGTATTCTATTTGTGAAATATCTCCTTTTCATATACAAAGTATATGAAAAGGTTCATCTTTAATCTTTGTATTATGGTAATTTTTGTTTCTTTTAAGAAAATTCGATTTACTCTGTTTTTGGTAAGCATACATGCATTCGTCTTACTTATCCGGCGGCATTTTCGCCGCAATGCGCTGTCCTCTATGCGTACCTATTTCGAGATCGATCAACGAACTAGGTTGCCATTGCCATACTACCATAATGAGAGTGGAACTTTTCCCGACAGACGTGTCAGTTCACATTTAATACTCGGCATTAATACGACAACTTACTTGGACGCAAGAACTTACCAATCAAGCGAAAACCAGTATTTCCGACAACAACTGTCATCTTGCGTTAACGAATAAGGAAAATTTAACGTCGTGAATACCGTGAGATGGGAATCATCGGCGGAAAACGTCAATACTCGTTTCTTCCGATCTTTGATCGACATCTTCTCACCATCGAAATTAATGATAGATTCGTAACGCAACTTCAAGTTTCATTATATCTGACAAGCATTTAAAAGATAAAAAAACAAGATAAATTTCAGCAAAGAAATTCTGACAAAAATGAAATAAATCACAAGTAGATATCGCATATTAATATTAAGACGATCTTAATATTATAATATGATATAAAAAAAACATGATATTTTCCCAATATTTATAAATTACTACAAATTTTGCATATAATTATCATCGTCAAAAATAACGAAAAAAAAATACAATAGAAATTATCAACTGAAAAATAAAAGAAAAAATTTTTTCATTGCATTGCACAATGCAGTCATTGCATTTTACTCTTTAATTAAACAATTTATTCTTTAATTATGATGACATTTATTTGTAGGCATAAAACAATATTAGGTATATATTATAATTTTGTTTATAATTTATTAGTGGAAAAATCTCATTTTATTAATTTCTTGTTATTTTTCAAATACTCGTAAGTATCCAACTTAGCATTTAATTTGCGAATAAATATCTTCCATCGTTACATTGGTTCGAAAAATAGTATTTCTGATATCAATTGTAAACTTGGAATCAAAGTTCACACGAATGTATCTTTCCATTTGCAGTATTCTTTTCAAATGATTCTCAGGACCATGAGAAAAGAGGGGAAAATCCAATATCCACTTCTCACACTTCAATCTCCTTCGATCTTATAAAATATCGCAGGAATACTAAAGCGACTATTATTAATAAAACTTTATCTATTTACTTGTTTTATAAAACACATTCCGTTCTGCAGCCTGAAGTAAAAAGAAATTCAAGAATAAAATTCGCTTTTTTACTTCAAGAAACTTTAATCAGTCCGAGAAATAGAATATTATATATGTACGTATACGTATATGTGTACACGTAAATATGTATGATTTTTTTGCTACGGCGTAATGGAAAAAATTGATGGTAACGATTGTGGTAGAGCTTTGCGCACGAGAGAAGTAAAATAAGAGGAGAGAAATGGAAAAGTGAAGGAGGAGGGAGGAGAGAGAGAGAATGAGAGAGAACTAACACACAAGTATCGATCCTCAAAGCCACACCTTGACATAGCTGTGTGCGCGGCGCTAATGCTCTCACTGCGATTACATTTGCAAGCTCAGGCCTTTCTAAAAAATGACGACTAAATAAAAAATAAAATTTCGAAAAACAAATAATTTTTTAACGAATCAATTAAAAATGTCAAAGTAAAAGTAGAGGAATGTTATACTAACTTTTGAAATATACTTTTCACAATTTATGTATGTATATAGTTTTTCACATACACACACACGCAAAAACATGCAATCATCGACGTACAATAGAACAGAATTTCCCAAACTATCAGAAGGCATTCATTGGACGCTTCTGGTAATTCGTTAAAACGGTAAGACGATTATCAAACTATCTTCGACACACGGAAACCTCGTTATCCGACAACTCTGTTATTCCAAGGATAGTTGATCGAGCAATATCTCTGCACTCAAGTTAGCTTTAGTTTGCAGAGAGACCGACTAATCTCCAAAATCACGATCGCCCATACATCTGCATGAATCTTTGAATATCTCAAAGATGTAACATTATCAAGTGCAGAAAAGTGGCTAAATTAAATCTCGCTATATCTTGTTAATATGACTACTTAGCATTACAATAAATTTGTCTAAATTGGGAAAAACAATTAATTTTTCTTTCGTTTGTTAAAACTTTTATATTACCTAGTTATTGCAGACAAATGCATTCGTTCTATTCCACGAGTCATATTCATAACCGAGATTAGAAACAAACCCGCGAAAGGACTATTTGCGAATAATCATCCTGTTTCACAACATGTTCCCTTTCGTGATACGTATGATCATATCCACCATACGTGTCGCACCAAAGTATTTGAAGAGAGAGAGAGAGAGGAAAGAAAAAATGGGGTAGGGACCGAAACGAGCTAAACTGACAAGCAGGATCGATAGGTATCACTTGTTGACTCGGCCGAACGTAGATTTCCCGTCGCATACCCATTACGCAGAACGCGCCGCAATCCGCAATCCGCAATCCGCAATCCGCAGCATGGAGCACGGAGAACGACTCGTGTCGACTAGGTCCAGCGAATGGAACCATAAGATGAATAAAAGAAATGCTAGCGTCGTTGATCACGCCGACTCTTATGAATTATGGAAACATTGGCACTAACACTAGAGATCAGCCAGTCTAACTTTAGTGTTCCTCATCGTCGCGAAGTCGCAGCAAAGCTGGCCGCAATTCGGTCGTTCCTATATCATTATCTATATACATCATCCTCATTCGATAAACGAGAACGTAAAGATTGAATGACGGTTAGAATAACGTTTGTAATGATTCTATCATGAGTGCTCATTGATATTAAATGTATAATGTTTAAAATTAAGTAAATGAGAAAAAAATGTACACAATTTTAATTATAATATTAATTATAAAATTTAAATTTTGATAAAATATCTTGGAAATTAAATACAGAAACTACATTTTTCCATTAAAATAAAATACTAAACCAAGTTTCATTTGACGACGACAGCGCGGAAAACTGCGAATATTTAATTTGTCGCGATTCTTCGATATCTTATATTAAATACAATACTAACATAACTTTTTCTGATTAAAAACCAGTTCACTTTATATTCCCCTACTTTCACAATTTTGTGTCCTGTCTAAATCGTCATCAGCTTTCTGTTGTAAAGGACATTATAAATTCACTTCCGTTCAAATATATACAATATATATATATATATATATATATCTATTTTTACGAATAAATGAGGCGATATAAATTATTATATCGCTACCATTTTCGCATACAATTTACGAGCGTCATTCATAACATAATTAAGCATAAAATACATCAACGTAAAGTATGCAAATTATTTTCTCATCGATTGTCACGTAACAAATAATAGAAATTTAATAACGGAAGAGAAAACTTGGCAAAAAAGATTCGTACATGCGAATGTCCTAGCGGAGATCAGTAGTAAACGTATCGCTGGCAAGTACTTTCGTAACTCTCAATAATTTTTAGTCGAACAAGCGAGCGGACTAGATACGAGACTAGATACGAGACTAGATACGAGACGCGAGAAGAGAGACAAGATCGACGGAAGCAAATTGCCACGATGCTCCGGCATGGCAAGTATCGATCTGCATTCTCTTCCTCGCTTGGCGCTCTTTTGCGTCTCGCTTAGATTGTTACTGTTCAAGATGCTACGAGGACAATAAGACTACATTGCCATTTTTAGAATCCTGCGCTACGATGAGAGGTCAAGGTTTATCGAAGAATCACATGCGCGTGCTCTTTGAGAAATTTATGTCACCCAATTTTCCCGGATCGTCCGCATTGTTGTGCAGACACTGAGACAAAATTCGAGCACTCGCTGCTATCATACATATATTGTAGATCAGATCATATATTGTGATCATTAAAAGAGATAAAAATACAAAACAAATAATTCCAACCTGATAGAATGAAGGTAAAAGTTAAGTCATAATAAAAAATGTGAAAGAGATATACAAAAATATAATAAAATATTGATACATTTTTCTCCATTGAATCACACCGAACGCGTAATTGCTTGCGATGTCGATAACCGTCATCATTGTCAGTGATAAAGGTTTACAAACAAACCGCCCGCAGCGATCATCATCCGCGACGGAGCGTGACTTTCGCCACAGACTACGTCAGTACGAAGATAAACCATCATTTTGGAATTATCGATACAATGTCAGCAGTACAAATTGGGCTCGTTGTTGCGATATTATAATCTTCCCTCCTCCTGTGTTAGAGATCCCTTGCCTCGATCAATGAAATTCGTCTAGGTAAAACGGACAAAAGAGGCAAATCATTCGAGTCTCTTTACATTTATGGTATAACGAACAACGCGTAGAAAAATGCGAGCAATCCGATGCGCTATCTATTCGATTAATAGCAATATTTCTGTTACGTTATCAAGACTATAAATCTCGTACCACTGAAAGGAGAAAGACAGAACGATCTCTACAGATTTACCGCTTTGTGCTCAGTCGCGATTTATACATTGTTAATCTTCGCTTGAAGATTTGACAATTGTATACACATACATGTAAAAAAAATACATATGCGTATACATAAAAAATTGACGATAAAAAGAATTATTGGACGACATTAGGCTGGCAGATGGTTTATTTATTTAATTCCGACGTTTCGACCATGCGGGTTGTGGTCCTTGTCAAGGAATTTAATGATATAAATTACGTCATCGATATTAAATTAAAAATGGGGGTTTGACATCCATCTCTGGATGTCACTCGGAGAAGGTCCTAACGACCACGGTAGGACTTTCTAGAGGAGACTGTGATTACTAACCATCAAATTTCTTTAATATTAGAGATATTCTAAAATATGTAAAATACTTGCTGTGTTTATAATACATTTTGTCTGTTTGGAAATATTGAAGGATAAAAATACACGCCAAATTGTGGTAACTATATGTATAAGTTGAATATTGTAATTAAAATTGCTCAATTTATCGCTATGACTTTCTCATTAACTTTGAAAGTGTTTCTTAGAATCAATTAACTTGTCCTTTCCATTTCAATACAAAGTGTCTACAACAAGCATACTTGGTGACAGTTTGGCGCACCTCGACACACTTAAAAATCGCTCTTTCGTGAATAGAAATTCACCCGCAGCAACGAAGGGTAAATTCTTTCGCGTGGAAGCAAACGTTAGTGTCTGAACATGGTGTAGTCGAAAAGGGACACCTGTTGTCGGTGAACGCTGTAGGAAAATCTTGACGTTCGAGTACTCGTCAGGATCAACTGCGATCCGACAGGAATCAGCGGAAAAACGCAGGCGCGTCAAAAATTTTCCCCGGGACCACGCGCGGCCGATTGGCTTGAATCCAGTTTGTATGCGCACGATTCGTATCGCAACACATCAGGGCGGATTGCGTTCGTCGGCTCAAGGTCGCAGCCGCGTGCGTCGCATACAAGAGTAATGGGCAATTCTCGTTGCTTCCTCGAAGAGCGAAGTAGGCGAAATTGAAAATGTTTTACAGCCGTTGGAATTTTGGCATCGAATAAATTCGACTAGCTTTTACCTTGTCTCGCTCCATCTCGAGAGTCACAAACAGCATTCTCCATTTTATTGCATTTAAATTCTTTCCAGCGGGGAAAATCAAACTATTTCCATTAATTTTGTAACATGACTCTAATCATAAAACTTGATCGGAAAGGGATAATTTACAATAGAAACAAAAGATGAGAAATGTACAACAAATTTTTCCAACCAATTTTTTATACCAGCGAAATCAATTTAAAAATTATAAATCAAGTGATACCTTTTCGATTTCTTTAACTGTTACGCTCCCTCGTTTCTTATCGATTTGATTCTATTGGAAAAAAAGCGACGAGACTTAATCGGTGAATTATAAAAGATATCGGTACTATTGATACCAGTTCATCGATACTTGTTTTAATTATTCGACGATATTACGTTAACATTTTGGCAGATTTTGGCAGACCACTGAAAAAGATCACTATACAAGAATGAAGACGTGCATCGTGTTTAATAGCTTGTACGTTGTAATCGGCGCGCCGAGTCACATTTATATCAATTAGCAGCGCGGCCATTAAGGCAGGCTTCAGCGAACTTACGGGCGAATGAGAGAGGCGTTAGCAATTATCGACGCACTTGCTGTTGAAATCAAGCGGTTATTTGCTGGACGTTCAATTTAGCTTGAGCACTGTTGAAGGTAAATCAGTCGACTGTAATTCACACCGTGACTTCCAATCGGAGATACGCGTGATCGAAGAGGTCGCTTAATGAATTAAAGACATTGGAAAGGTCAAGGTTCAAAGAGGTACGATGGCAAAGATGGCGTCCTGAATTACGTCAGTCAGTATTAAGCGCAGTATTAAAGAATAAAGCAATTAGGGTAGCAATAATTTTACGCAAGTGAGACGAAAGAATTTCCTTATCGAGAAAATCACATTTCAACGGTGTCATTTAATCGGTAAGTTCTTGAAATGCGTCAACAACTTGTGAGACTGTGAGGCGTGGCATATTACCACAATGTTACCCGAGATATTGGTGACAAATTCTTTTACCGCGGCGTTCGTATGCATTTTTGCATTTGCGGTCTGTCCGATAATTCGATTCGTATACTTTCAGGCTCATTATCGCAATAAAATGCAGTTACTAATACTCCGTAATATTAACATGCGTTTCGCGTTGCTACACGCGGAATCGATACATTTTCATTGGTCATAAATTTTCTACGATTATGCTCGTATGTCTGCCGTGCGGATGCAAATCGCCCGCTTACACGCGAGCCCAAGCAGGCGGACGCAATTACGGAAGAGTAGTCATATAATAGAAAAGTAGCGGTAAACTTTCGTCCCTATTTGCCCACAAGCGACTCTGCTCACTCCCGTGGGAGCGATCGTTGTTGCGGGCGGGATAACCAAGTCGCATCCAATTAATCGTGCTCGTCTAAATTGGTGTCGCAATAGCCCAAATCTTGGTTTGTTCGCGAAATACATTTCTATTACGCTTTACTTACAAGATCATATGAGAACCGCAATTGATGATTATGCTTGTTCGATAAAACACGGCGCTCGCTTCGTATAACGCGCAAAGCGCTTGATAAATGTGATATCAACAGGAAAATGTCATATATATTTTGGCAATAATAGTGTAATACTTCAAAATTAGAAAAAGAAATGCGATCTTAAAGATTACTTGCATAATATATTTTTTGTCTCCCTTTTCTGTGTTAGCACGGTCTTTGCAGGTCTCTAAAGTAATCATCAATTAGCCATACTGCTGTATTATACGCGCGAATAGTTTCATAATTTATTTATAACTTTAACCTTTCGACACGGTATAATGTAAAAGTGTGATGAGAGAGAGATAAAATATAAAATAAATGGGGGGAGAGAGAGAGAGAGAATAGAGACATTACAAGTATGTGTAAAGTTCGAACCGAGTTTTAGCAACGTGTTCTCT
>NW_011967125.1:160811-186063 GCF_000949405.1 Vollenhovia emeryi
TTGTTCTCTCAGTAAATTTCAAGTCTATAGTTTCACTGCACGAAAATTAAACTCCGATATAATTACACGAGATTATTTAACATTGAAAATTAAAGGATTCCGGCGAACTCAGGAGATGCAAACGTACAGTGAAAGTTTGCTCTTTAGTTAATTCCAGATTTACCCAGCTTTAACCAGATCTTAACTTTGTTATCAGGCTAACAAGGAAAATTCCAAAGTTGCAAAAAATGTCTGATCAGGCTTTACGCCATGAGAAAAAAAAATTGAATGCTGGAAACAGTATGTATTATACATACCTTCGTCGATCGTTTAGTGGATCACTCTTTTGGCTAACAAATTCTTTAGCATTATTTATAATATGAAAGATTTATATGCTCATAAAATACAAAGCTTGCAAGATGACAAGAACGGTACAACGCTTTTATACAATTTATCATCGAACTTTGAAATGCTTTATAGCATTTTCCAACGTCTTGAGACGCCATGGCAGTCATGTAATCCGCGGAAAATCGAATTACGCGGAAGCCTCCGCGAGCTGCAAGAACATGTCAAACCTAATTCGCGCGCGCTTCTACTCTAATCTATGATAGAATGGAAACACAAGTATACGAAACCTTGAAAGAAATTATTCGAAAGAATTTCTGAACATACGTAGAATAACTCGTGCGTGTTATATCGAATCAAGCTTATTACGTGACTTATATAGAACACTTGAAAAATGCGAAAATTCTACGTAACTGCAAACGTAAAGTCAGTCGTTTTAGACAAATGATTGGAATAAATTAGAAACTTGTCTTTGTTATAATTCTAGCAAGCCTTACATGTGCTCAATCAATAACAAGGATTTGAATAAACCAGACGATATAATCTATATGCTGCTGCTGCTATAATAGAATCAGCGTAATTCAATAAAAAGCGTATCAAGTGACATCGACGGGGACAATCGACGAGTCAAGAATTTAATATATAATAACGTGTAATAAAATGATTATAAAAACAGGGGGTAATTCATGAGTCGAGAGTATAATGACGAGATACGAGATTAATTGCACTTCCAACATTATACGTCAAATATACGGACGGCCAGAACGGGACGCGATTTACATTTTATCTAGATTACACCATACATGCAACATTGTGTGCAACGACGGTTTATTCACGAATGGAACAACGTATTCTGAAACGGCGTTTAACTTTTTCCACTATTTTGAAACGCCATTTAAGTATCACGCTCGGTGCAACTTAACGAGAGATTAGAAATCTAGCTTTAAACTGAGCGTATATACTTTTCCAGCTGTATAATTGTGAAACAAAGTTACATTATAATTTAGATGCGTAATAAATAAACAAACGAGATATAATAAAAAATACAAATTCAATTTCATATTATCTTTTTCTCGCCTCTACGTGGAAAAAACGAGCAGAAATTCTTGTAATTTTTTTATCGAACAAGCTTCACCTATCAAAAGATGGTTAACGAACTTTTATGTCTTAACAACTGAGAACACGTGTCCAGATCCCATAATCTCAAATGTAATCTGACCGCCTCCTCCGCCTCTATCCTACACATCCAGGACATGGATATTTTCTGCCGTCTCGGCAAGTGTCGATCGATAGATGTTCGTTCATGCACGAGTACATAACGTGTCTGCAAAAGCTCGAAAGAAGACACCGTGCGAATTTCGCATATTAAAATAAAGACGAAATAAATATTTACTCAAGAAAACTATTACGAGAAATTTGAAGAAAAGCAGACGCCAACATTTTTGTCGTACTCGATAAAGATTACGAATTATTTTATTTAAATTTTTAATTAACAAAATATTAAAAATTGCTCATCCATCAAATAACACTTATACATTCTTACATCTCTCTTTCGGACTATAAAATTTATATCGGCTAAAAATTATGCTTGCAATTTTTTTGTAAAGCTCATCACACATTTAAAGAAAAACATTTCTTTATCTTTAGATTAGAGTAAGAAAAGAAACGTAACTGGGGGGGGGGACAAATTCTCGGAAGAAACATTTTTCCTAAAAACTAATTGCCGTTAAAAGAAATATCCAGTGGTACGAGCGATGACCAAAATATAGAGAATAAAGAGAGTATTGAAGTGTAAAAGCAAAGTCATTCCTTATTCGTCGTTCCGCTTATGCATTTTTCTCTCTTGCTTTATTGAATTCCAATGTTGCGTGTCGCTTACATTTGATTTCTGTAATATTTATCGGAACGATACAATATGATCGTTATAAAAAGACTATATTAAAAAAATTGCAACAACAATTCAACGATATATTTCGTCTGAGAAATGAAGTAAACAATTTGTGGAATGTGACAAAGTTTCGATAATATTATTTAAACGCTCTACCGCGATGAAAACAATTTTTATATGCGATCGTTGTAATTTGTTGTCAGAGATAAGCAGTGACTGCAGAGGACGCGTGTCTGACTAAAGTGAGCGATATCTACTCGCAACGCCGGCCACGTATACCACCATCGTGTCACGTGCAGATTATTCATCATTTCACTTCGAACCGCCTACTCGGATTAAGTTCCAAGACTCGCCGTCAATATCGATTAGTGACTCAATTTAATTATCCTCTAATAACATATATTCGAGAATGGCATAAAATTAGCATGCGACGGTGAGACAGTTATAGCTTTTTCTCGTCCTTAATGTATTGCGATCGAACCGATCGTACAACGCGTATAAAATTGATAGGAATATATAAAATTGACTTACCAATATTTGGATGTTGCAATTTTCTACATATTCGCGCCTCACGCTCGAGTTTTTGGAAATCTGTAATGAGAAGATATACTTGATTAAACATATATACACATATATATTAATAATTTAAAAGAAATCAATCCACTGTAATTGTGCCGCAATTAGTTACATTTTTGTAATTTCGCGTTACGTAATATTAATTGCGCGGGTTTGCCCGAAACGTTCGCTCGCCAGACATCGTGATAGAATCAAATTTCGTATTGACGTTTCTCAACGAGTTTTCCCAGAGCTAATTCACTAAGAGGCAGAGAAAATTCCATTTGGGGGATTATTTCCCGATGCCTTCTTACGTACATTGCGGAATCGAGAATCAATTTCCTCTGTAATATTTGATGGCCATTTGATTAAAATAGCTCAAGACGGTATGTCTTGACAATGAATATCGCAACAACAAAAATGTAAAATATAAATAAAAAGTACAGCGTTTTCCCCCTGTAGTTTTTTTTTAATATATATGTATTTAAATGTTTTTGTATTAATTACTACATAGTATTATTAAAATTGATGCCGTTAATATTATTACAGAAATAAAATACAATTCACTTCTGAATTGTTCTGAACACGCAGTGGAAGAATTTACGCGTTTTTATATTGATATAACAAATGCTGATGGTAAGTTACGGTATTTCATAACCGTTTCTTCACCGAGATAGCTACTCTCTGAAAGCTTATGAAATATAAAAGACAAGAGTTTAAAGTGTCGAAAGCGACAAGCATACAAGTCGTGCGAGAAGCGCGAAAAACATGAAGAAATTGGCGAACAAGGACTCGAAAGCTTTCCGGTGTTTTCGTGTCCGCGGAAAAAGTAGGTTACTCGACAGAGTTTTCCGCACGCAATATGCTAAAAAGATTTTCACCCGTCGTTTACGGGAGAGTAACGCGGTAGATAATCATCGAAAGCGAAGGGAAAAACTTGGAACGAACGCCCGCTCGCACGCACGCATACGCTTAGAAACACCGTTTGGATGAACGTTTCCTTTTTCTTTCTTGCGAATGTAGCGACCGGAAATGATTATAATACCAACGACACGACTGGGATATCACGATCCTGCGACGTCCACGTGTGCTGCTATTTTCTCTTTTTTTTTCATAAATTTTACATAGCTGATCAAATGACTGCGAGAGAACGCATTAATCGGAACGCATTGCGTGTCAAACAGAATATAAAATAAATCTTTTATGCGATTTTAATGTTTTCGTGCAAAATACTACTCGTGTGTAACAGGTCGGTATACAACAGTATTGATATGACATTTTCGTTTCATGTTACTTTAGCATGATAAATTTTTCATTTTTTTTAAATGAAAGAATATATAATCGCAACATCGATACTTAAATAAATTAATACAGATCATTAAATGTTAAAAAAATTATTTAGCGAGACTCAAATAAATGGAGTTACAACGACTTCATCTTACACGTGATGTTACGTACGACTAAAGAAAAATCTGATAAATATAAATTAATCCTTCAAGGGAGATAGTAATTTTATATATTTATTAACATGTTTTTGAGTCAATCAATTGCAATTAAAAAATTATAACTCAGAAAATTACTTTCACGGAGAAAATTCACGTTCTCGCAACCTTTTATTCAACACATCGCGAGAATCATGAATTTTCCGTATGTTAGACAGACAATTGCGCTCTGGAAGCACAGTTGCGCGATCGTACTCGTACCAAAATACGTAAATTGGCCGAGAAATTCCGTCAGAATTTCACGACTGAGCGAAACGCACGTTGCACGTAAGGTATTAGCATTCGGTGCAGTAGGTGCAAGTTGTAACTCAATTACGTGCAGATAAGTCGGGCGATGCGTGGTAGCGATTATCTCGTTTCCTAGCACGTTATCGTCGCCGAAATTACATTTTCATTTTGTCAATCTTTCTTCACTTGAAACTTCTCACCATGTAGAGGTGTTTCCCCCTCGATTGATCTTTTCTCTGATTCCCTCAAAAGTCATTATAACGTCTTCAGATGTATATCGAGCCACTGCATCTTACGTAAAAAATATAGTTGCATAAGAAAAAAAAAGCTTACGTAACGTGACCTTTTGCGTAACCCGGTCAACTATCTCACGCGTTTTTAAGGAGATGTATCTACGCGGACGTGCCTATCAACTATGTCGACAGCGTCAATTTCTATCTAACGAGATGTAAAGGGTTTTCCCTGATAAACGAGTAAGAAGCATGCAAATTTCACAAACAGATTATTTATTTCTTGGTACACAGCAAGCGGCAAACCACCGATCGATAGAGGCGTGTCTGGATAACAGCCCTTGCGATCACCTTCACCCCCATCCAATAATTAACACAATCTATATAAAAATATATACTTATAAAAAGTGTGTATGTGTGCAATACACGCGCGCGCGTGCGCGTACTTATGTACGTGTACACGTATGCGTGCTGTTTGAGCGAATCATTTCCAGCAGGTTACGCGGCAAACGGGCTCGTTAGAAAAATGTATTTTCTTATTTTTATCTCGTTATAGACAAGCTCTGCGTGGCCTTAAGCATGTGTGCGTATGCATTTTTCATAAGAATACGGATATGAGCGCGTCCACTCGATATATACTACGAATTAGCCAGCACACAAAAACTGGTACGTGTGAAGCTTTCATAATTTTAATTAAGTATTTTAATATAAATAAGGGAGAAAGAGAGAGAGACAGTTTTACTTAATTGAAAGGCCCAAGAGTTACGAACAATTAATCGTCGATTAAAACTGAATATCGTTACAATTACAAACGTAATGCTGATAATGCTGATAATGCTGATTACCGTTAACGTTTGCTTTAAAGAAGCTAATTGCTCGAGAAAGTTAGTACTTTGCAAACGAAACAAATGTTTGCGCAGAAAGATCGCACTTCCGCGCATTTTAAAGAGTAGAATCAGTGGATTATCATTGAAAACAGTGAATAGTCGGTGATTTGCAGTCATGAGTATACCACTGAAAATCGCAGTGGTATACTTGCAAGAGTAAATCAACATGACTATTCACCGTTTTCAGTTACTCCGATTGATTTTTAGTGAGTACAAAGGTACTGTCGGAAAAATGAGCGGCGACGATGCCGCGTCCTTAGAGCGTCTCGTAACGGCTCTGTCGTCGAAAGGTTGATCGTTTCCATCGCAAGGCCGATTCTCAGAAAGCATCCATCCGATGTAACGCTTCCCACCCGATAGAGCGCGAATATCACGAAAGCGTCAGTAATAAAAACCACCATTGGTCGTGCTCGCTTATACAAGTCGATGCGGAGAAAGTGCGAGGTACCCTTGATCTATCGTGCGTGATAAAGCTAGGACAAGGATAATGATGCATTTTTTCCTCCCGATTTCCGGACGGCAATGAAGAATCCCGTTATAAACTCCGCGAGAAAAATAGCATGGCTTTTTCAGCGACAAACAGAAGATGGGCATTTTTTCCCTTATATGTTAAGATCTAAGTCTAAGATATATCGAGAGAAAGATATTGAAAATATTAGATACATCCCACACAAAATGTGACGATTCGTGAAAACTGTAATTTTACTTATTGACATATAAGATGTGATGTTGCAAAAGAGTTCGCTTATATGTATAAATCAAGCGTGGAAAATTTCAAGAGAAAGACAAGTAGAGATGGAATAGAAAAAGACAAGGAAACGCAGGTACTAGGACGCGTATGTCGGGAAACATGGCCAAACTCCTCGTGATTCCCTTTATGGTTCAAAGCCGCGAATTAGAAATTCAAATGATCGCGACTGTATGTATATCGCTCGATTAATTATTCGCCGAAAGCGACGAAATTTCGCCGCCCGCGAATGAGTTTCAAACAAATTTCTCCCGTACAACTTTCAAACGATAAAAAAGATTTGACAATTTCACAGCTGTGCCGTTGAATAAAAGTACTCGCATATCGTGAGCAATTCGCAATGCATTCAATTCGAATTTGAATAGGAGCTATTGGCCTAGCTCGGATTGCTCCGCAACTGCTCAGCTGTGTAATTAAATTCTCTCTATATCATTTTCAATTGATCACATAAATTATCTCGCGGACATGATTTGTGTGAATAATTAATTATTTCTATTTTCTAAAATAAGTATATTTTTACGTTAAAAATGAAGATAAGTTGAATTAACGCGATATAAGTATGTAATGGTACGATAAAATTAAGTGCAATTTGTTATTCATGCATCAGTTGGTTAGAAATTATTATTGCGAGGCATTTTTACTTCTTCTCTACTATATGTTTGATCGGGGAAGCGCAACAAACCGTATATACCAATTAATTTAATATACCGATTGCAAGGACAAAGTGCAGAACAAGTTACATAAATAAAGGAATAAATAAAGAGCTGTTTTTGTCTCTGCAGAATTATGCTTGAATAATTTCGCAGCGCGAAAAACGATCGCACGTGCGTTTCAACATGCACACCACAAAAAGAATGGGAAAAAGTCTTATTTCTCCTAGGAGGGAGGCATGCAAGTGCACTGTGACGTTACGTGTCATACTCAGTTGCACTGTCTCGGAATCGGAAATGATGGGAAATGACAACCAAGTACGGGTTGAATCGCGAGGAAATGAAGGAATTCCTACTCCTTCTACTCATAACGATTGGTTCCCGTAGTTCGCTATTTGCTTCCCTCTCCTCCCCGGATACAAGTTTTATTCGTTACGCGAAGCGCGTACGCCATATTGCAGAGGCCGCGGCCTCCGTTAGGTCAAGAGGTCACTGGAGCAAGGTCGTAGTCTGAGCTGACTCGCACGAGCGAACGATTCTTGTTCGAGAGAACATGAGAGAGAAAGACAGGCAAGGAGTAAGGGGTGAAGGAGGAGACAATAAGGGGGAGACAGAGAGAGAGAGAGAAGAGAGCAGAGAGCAGAGATAAAGCGGAGAAAGATGCAGGTGAGAAAAGAAGCAAAAGGACACAAGGAATAGAGGGAAGATTCCTCTTTTACCCCGACACCTTTTTACCTTTTACCCTCGCCATGCCTCGGCGCGGCGAAGCGATGCCAAAGATAGATTTATCTCGCCGCATCGTACCCGCAGAAAATGGCTATAAATTGAACGAGGGTGAAGGAAGTGAAGGACGGAAACGAGTACGCCGGGCTTCGCGGGAGGAAATTATGCAATTCCGAGTGCTCGCGAGTCGTTCGGCGCGATGAAGATGAGACGCGACCTTCCTTTGCGATATTCTCTCTCTTAATGCATACTTGCACGCGGAATTGAATCTTGATCAAACGAGGCAGCGGTCTTGGCTGACAGACAAGAGTCCGCCCAAAGCGATATATCGTTACTATTCTACGTGCATCGAGCAATTTCAGCTTTCATCGTGAAAGCGTCAAGTATACGGGAGATGGAAATATAGCCAGAACTGTTTACATTAACTACATCAACTATGAACATTTTGCCAGCAAATGGAAATCAAAATAAAAGGTTGAAATATATTTTTCTTTTCGATTTAATATCAAATTTAAATAGCATCGTCAAATATATATTATATTTCAGAAAGTTGATGTAGAATTCCCAAACATCGAAACTTGACATATTATTTCAATTTTATATATTATTTTTAATGACTCTAATCCGCGAGTTATTCAATAAACCGATCAAAATATTAAAATATTTTACAAAATAATAAAAACAGATATTTTAAATATGAAAAATGTCAAGACCCAGCAAGATACGTGCACCTGGATAGATGAAAAATGTTTTTCTTCCATCTTTTATCTCTATTTCCAAGAGAATTCTTGTCCTGCCATTCTGAATCGCGACACGCTATTTTCGAAAACTTGTACATTGACATCTAATTGTTAAGTTCTCAAGATACAAGGATATCTCGATTGATCACGAGTTATAAGACATCGCGAATAATCTCGCGACTCAGAAACAAATGGCATACTCATCTCACTCCTCTTGTACAAAAATCTCCGATCCCTATTCCTTCTCAAAGATCACTGTTTTATGAAAATCATTGTAAATAACAATTAAGATTATGCCAAGTTTTATATCGCATTGCAATAATAAGAAAAATTATATTAAAATGCGCTAATTTGTATGACAAACTTTTTCAATCAGTTTTCTCAAGGCATAACAAGACGAAAGTAGATTTCGACAGAAAATTGAATATAACGAAAACTGGAAATTTTTCAAATTCTTTTGAAGCGAGAGACGTCATTGGTTTTTCATCACTTGTGGTACGATAGGATTATTTCGACTGTTTCATTACTACTATGCATATTACATGGTTCTCCCGATGAAATTTCTTTCGCAATGGTTAACCACAACGCATTTCCATACGCGTGAAGCGGTAGTAACCGCATTTGCGTTTACTCGGATTAGAACGACGTGTTAGATATCGCTCGCATCGTTGCACCGCCCGCGCCGTGCAATCGAATAGCTCAATCGAGTAATCAAAACAATATTACGTTAATCGCAGCAGCCAAATTGTTACGCTCATTTTCGACGGTCGTATTCTCATTTTACGTATCGTGTATCCTTACAAATATATCCATTTCTATTCTAATCGAGTTGGGTTTTGCGAGGAAATAGTAGACTATAATTTTACGAAGAAGCAAGCAGCATATCGGACAATTTGTGAGACAATTTTCTTAAAATTATCTTGTGGAAGAGAAAAGGAGCAACTTATACCAGCTCGTGTATTCACAGTGTCGCTAATTCGACACTTTACGTGCCAGGTCGCGTCTGCAGGGATAAGGGAGGAATTTAATTCACCTCGTTTAATTATATCGCGCGTTCGGCATCGTAATGTTCCTTCCATTCTTCCTTCCTTCGAAAGCGCTGCCTCCTTAATGATACGATTGAATGTTATAAGAGTCCGATATGTATTTTCCGAACCAACGATCTACTTGTATACGGTAAACTGGCAACAGCATGGGTCCTGCGTAGGAATGCACTGGCAGGTTGACAACGACGCGGACGCGCCGCGTGTCTGTTGCTTTTAGACATGCCGCCACAAACCTTTTGCCGACCGATCGCAAAAAATTGCAGAAAACGCGTAATACGGAAATGACCACTCGATTAAAATTATAAACGAATAATAAAAGATTGGAATAAAATACCGCACACAGTTTAGAATGTGAATTTTGTCTACCTACAGTGTTCATTTACAGCGTAGACGATAAACAAATACCAGTAACAACGAAATGTAACATTTTGATATTGACATATATGCCAAAGAGGAACGTATAGTAAATAATAAAGACAACAGTTGTACATACGTTGCTATACATATGCTGCACATTTTCTACGATCGAGCAACCGCGCGAGAGGAACGACCGTGTAAAGACATGAAAGCAGCTCTTTTGCAATGGAAATTTACGATGACGATTCGGGCTCTATTGCTTCGGAAACGTTTCAAACGTTTCTGGAAAGAACGCTCGAAAAGAAGAGTCTTTCCTTTACCGTGTCTTCGACCTGTCTCTCTACTACGTAGGAATATATTTATATCATGTTAAAGAAAGCCGGAAACGGCTTTTACCCGTCGTCCCAAACGAGAGCACATCTCTCCCTTTCTTTCAAAAGATATTTCAGACTTGAGTCTGAAACGTGCCCGAATGATCAAGCGAGCGCCTTTTAGTGGTGTAAGTGCTTTCCGTTTAAAAGCTTAATTTTATCGCCGGTATGTCATTGTTAGAAATGGCGGTTAATGTACTTTTGCAATTACAATATTTTAATAACAACAAATATCTTAATATATATATGTGTGTGTGTAAACTTATCAAAATAAATAAACAATATCAAAGAAGTAACTTTCCGAAAATTTTACATTACGTACAATCTTTATGTTTGCCACATAATAATTGTCTAACAATGAGACACATCTCATTTCAAGATATTTGTAAAACAATTTAACGACAAAAATTATGACAAGTAATGGAATACGGCTATCGAATGCGAGTTTGGCAAATCAGGCGTTATCTAAATACGAAATAATTCGCCTATTTACCCAATTATACATATACCAAGTTATCGTGGACGCGCACCGTGTCGCAAACGAGCAGCAAACTTTAAATGAAATATCAAAAGTTCAATATCGCACAGAACTGAAGTATTATTATACGTCCATACAAATAAATGGCGAAACACGTGTAATCGCAAATTATTTCCATATACGTAACATTAATTCCATAATACATTCTACACGTTAACGATGTAAACGTCAGAAAGCGTAAAATCCTTACCGAGTAATTTGACGACACGCTAAATTAAAATCAATGTGTAAACATTTGATGGGGTATAAAAATAACTACGACTTACCTCTATTCGAGAGTTTTTTGGTGTTTATGATTTTTGCAGCAAACTCGTGACCGGTGCTCTTTTGCACACATCGTCGAACCACGGAGAAGGCACCTCTGAAACAATCGCGAGAACGAACATATATTATTATACTGCTGTGTAATTGTTATTTGGGAGGATGATAATACGCGATATATATGGAACGGCAAACATAATGCGCAAATACTCGTATATTAAAGCGTAATATCACTAAATAACAAGTTACAAATCCTCGCTAATTTATTACGTCAAAACTGCCATGAGCCGAATAGAATATCCGAAAATAGAATATGTGTGCGCGAGTGTCTAGTAGTCGGGATACAATTATGAGCTGCATCAGTTAAATATGCTGATATAACGGCGAAATATCTAAGCTACATTGATAAGACGCACATTGATAATAACCTGAGATATGTAGAATAAATGTTAACCGTTGAAACTCCTTGAAAATGTTTGGACCTCAACGTTTTTTAACAGAAACTGATTTGAAACTAATAATGTAAACGTTATGGAAATTTAATATTGTACGTTAAATAACAATTCGCATTATAGCTGAATTCGATAATTATTAACGGCTATTAACGACAGTAATTATATTTGTATGACAAATTTGGTATTTAATGGCATTACTGTATGAGACAGTTGAAAATGAATGACTCGCCAAGTTAGCGATACGATGTTTGTCATCCAAATTAGATTATCCTTGTATTAATGTTTTATATTGAAATTACGTATCGCATAGAAGTATCATAAGTGATGATTTTTTTTAATCACGCATCACCAAACATTTGAATAATTATCTTTAATTGCAGCTTCCATTAGACGGGAAAAAAAACATGACTAAAACTTCTCAATTTACCTCTATGCACATTTGTACAAGTTTGTGAAATAGAAACGATAAAAATTACATTTTATATTTAAAAAAAACAAAAACCAAAGACTGACGTGTAATCGGATTGTGACAAGGCTAGAGCATGGAAATTGTTGAAATTTGAGTATGTGTACGCTGGTTATAGATTAGAATGCAATACTATAATTTTCAAGGGATCGAAATGATGTCGCGAAATCGTCTGGTCTGGTCAAATCGATTCTACTATTCACTTTACACCTCCGCGTTGCTAAAAATAAAATGATCGCGTTTGCATGCCAGTGACGTCGAAAGTATTCGTTAAAACGATTCTGAAAGCAACAAGAGTCGACTCCGTAACAAGACAGCGATTACACTCGCATCCAAGAGCAACGAGTAAAGTCCACCCTCAGAATTCATAGTCGCATATATCCAGCCTGCGCCAGTCTCTAGCTACCCGAGAACTAAACTTTCTCGATTACCCCACACCCCCGCGACGCACTTGGCGCCGTTACTCTCTTCTATATATGGAAAACCGCGTGACCGGCGCTGGGGAAACTTGGACTTGCTAAAGTTTCTCTGGGCGTTCTGTAGCGCCGTCGATCAAGGTGGCAGATTAGCGACTACAGATTGTTCATTGAGCGAACATTCGCCAAGAGACCTAAATTGTCGTTTCTTCGCAAGCCAGGCTTTCCGTTTATCGACTCGGGAATTTATAGGGAGATCTGTTATTATCCGCGGACGGTCATCCACGCATTTTGTTATCGTGAAAAAGAGAATTTCGTACAATGTCGAGGTAGACATTGCGAGTGCGTCGTTAAATTATGTTATAAAAGTCACAGGAGATGGCAACAATTGTCTATGCTTATCGTTTTCGAACCGCGTTACTGTCTTGGTTCAAATTTCCTCGCATGGAATTTCCACCCTTAAAATATATACATATAACAAAATGACAAGGCATAAATAACGCGTCAATAAAATGACACAAGTAGGAATAATTGTTCAAGTCGATGTATAAATTGGTAACTAGACGTCATAACTTGGATAGTATCGCTACAACGTTAGTAAATAGATAATAAGTTTAAAAAAGCATATATACACGTATCGAGAAGAGCACAGATATATCTGGCGAATAAAGATAATACTTGATAAGTCTCTTTTCTTAACGAAAGTATTATTCTTGCTGCGGGGTATAGGGAGTTGAGGGGACGATACTGGTCCTGCTAGCGTCGGCGCCGTGTTCCACCCAGCGATGCGACGCGACGCTCCGCGACGATCACGCCGCTCGGTCTGCCCGGAGGAAAAAGGGCGAGGCGGGTGCTTGGCTCGTTTCCATGACGACCAATCATTACCGGAGATTGTGCCACCAGCTACTGCGTGCAGCAGCGCCGCGCCGCGCCAATCCCCTGCCGCTTTTCCAACCCCTCGTCATAGAGCGGGGTAGCTTTTCCGCTCACGTGCTCTTTACGAGATTATACCGCCGAAGCACGACGATTATTTAACGTCACGCTCCTGTTCTCGCGCTGCACGCTCATCCACTTCACGTGTATGTTGGTCACGATCAGATACATTTAAATATATTACCAAGAGTATCGAGGCTTCCATTAGTTTGATATCGCAAAGTACCGAATACCACGAGTATAAATCAAACGTTACGAATTACACTCGACGTTAATAAACATACGTCTTAAATATCATTATTCACAAACACCAATTCATTTTTTGCTAAAAAAAATTTCGACATCAATTGTAATAGTGAAAATACTGTCATCGTTAGGGCGCACGATACGTTGTGACGATATACCAGCGGTTGTTAAAAAGATAGAAAACAAAACATCCTGGTCGCTTCAATGGGACTGTCGACAAAATTTGAATTACTCTCTGTCGAGTAAACATTTAAGTCAACAAGCATAGAAAGGCAATAAGAGCCAAACGACATCTAACATGTAGCAATATACATTATTTGTATTGCAACATTAATAATTAAAATTAATAAATATAACTCGAGAGCAGACGGTCAAGTTATACAAAAGATCGTTACAACACAAATGTCGCTCTATGACAAATAAACGATCTCACCCGGTGGTAAATATCGAGAGGCTGTGCTCACATTGCAGTAGGCAGGAGAATCGCCCAATACTTGGTATGGTATCTGGGAGGACATTTGTTATTCCGTGTAGTACTGTTAACAGATTATACAAATTGTTGAAATATAAAATTAAGCCTAAAAGACACATACATTATCGTTGCGGTATAGGGAAGACCATAGGCATAGTAGTACTAGACCGAGCGTGTTCTCATTTAAGCAATCAAGTTGGGTAGAAAAGGATAGAAAGTAGGTGCCGCCGCATCAACCTTTCTCTTTCTATTCTTCTCGTTAGAAAGAGAAAAGTGGACGGCACCTGCTTCCTATCCTTTTCTACCTGAGCCTCAGGTCTACTATTACTATGTCTATGGGGAAGACCAACTTTAGTCGCCAGTATCAATACATACTGTAAGTGAGTCCGTTGTGCACTTGAAATTGTGGAGAAATCGTATTCCATCTGTGAGACGTTCCTTTGAAACGCACATTTTTAACGCTACTGTCTAAAGACCGATGAGTGTTTGTCCGCTTGTCGACCAGTGTTCGGTTATTGTTGTAATATTGTGGAAACGCAAGTAAATGTACATAAATGTCCTAAGAGTTAAATTATAAGTTAGCCGTAAGGTAAAAACATAAATAGAAGTCAAAGTCACTATAGTCCAAGTCTACTCTTGGTTGGTCGATTTGATTTTGTTTAGCAGCGGAAGATAAGGATCTCCCCAAAAACGCTGTGTCTGCAGGCCTAACCATTATTCTGTAAGTTGATGTACAGCATCTCTGAGGTTATTCGTCCAGTATAAAAAGGTTCTCTATCTAAAATAATCGTGTTGTCAAAATCCAAGTTGTGGTTATGTTGCATATGTTAGTGTATCACCGATGGATTGTCTGGATTTATTCTTTTATGTTCTTGGAGACGGGTAGACAATAGTCTCCCGGTCTGTCCTGCGTATTAGAATTAATTTTGCATCGGGGAAAAATTCACGAAAGGTCATTATCTGTCGCAACTTGTTAATATTCAATGGGTAAACCGTGTTTTGTCGCGCTCCACGAGTGATCGCCTTGGCCTGGACGAATCCAGGCGTAGGGTGGTTTACTAAAACGAGCAACTGTGACGCGACTCTCTCTCTGACAGTCACTTGCGATACTAACTGGTACATAATTAACAACAGTTTGCAACAAACGTAATATACAGAGTCGCATCTCGTGTCGCGAGAAGCAAAGTAGCGGTCGTACGTTTTGCGAGCGAAAGTGACAACGGGGCGATAAGGTGCCGGATAAAGAAATTTTCGGATGCAAATAGATACAGCGTAAGTACGCAAGAAGTATGCGAGCATCGAATGAAATGCGAGATGAAATTACGTCATACGGTTTCTCTCTCATGATGCAACGCGATGCAATTTTCGTTTCACGTTTGGCTACGAGAGACTCGGCAAGTGGAAATTACTACGAAGGATGAATTCATTATGCAGTGAGCAGTAGGCAGATCGGAGAGAACCATTTAACTTGATTCGATTCATATCGAATGGATACCGTCGATGCAATTCTGCAAATTATCATAAAAGATAATAAATAAACTTATTATTGCAAAGTCATCCGTTATAACTGTTACGTTAATGTAATTCACGTTAAAGAACAGATATTCCACATAAATACTGTTTTATATAGCAAAATAAATTTATAACGGCACTGTTCTTCGATACCAAAGTGTGCAAAGTGAATATTATTTCACGCTAAAAATAGCGACTAAAGTTTCCCTCTTCTTCCAGAAGCAAGTCGAGATTTAAATTTCTAAAATCGCACGACGAATATGCTACGACGGTCTTTGCATCTTCATGGATTAACATATAAAGCTTTCCTTGTAAAGATAGCAAGCGACGAAAGAAGCAAGAGCGAACGTGAAATAAGAAATGATCTATGGGAGACAAGATACAAGATACGCATCGTTTATTTTTCAGCTGTTAACCTTTTCAGAATCACGAGACTTTCTTTTATTAAAAGAAAGATCTGAATTTTTCATGAACTTGACGTTGCAAATGCATGGTACTTTATCAAGAAATAAAGACTTTTCGTGTGAAAAAACAAGAAATAACACAACTTTAATACCAAAAGCGTCCTCAAAATCAAATTCATTTTGCAAAAACAAAATGTTATGATGACACATCTAACACAATTTAACTAGCTCTCGTATTTTCGTCTCAAGATTAAGAGTACATTCTCGTGGATTTTGTCGGATCTTTATCCTTTGCGTGATATTGCGCCGCAGAAAGAATAGAGTAAGGTAAATAGAAAAAAATGTCGATAGAAGCAGAACACGTGAGACTAAGAGCATGATAAAAAAAAAGGTGGCGCGCAAGAGTGGAGTAGAAGATGGAGATGTTGCGGAAAAAAAAACCCGTGAGGGAAGTGAGGGATAGAAGAATAATGCAAAGGGACGAAAGACATCGACCTTGAATCGAGTCGATTCGCTCGCCGACGTGCAACTAGGGCGATCGACGATGAATCCTCAAAGAGAAGCGTCCTGTCGCCCAACGACGACAGCAACCGAGAATGCGCTTTAAATACCCGCTCGTTCTTGCCAACACACGCATGACTCGCTCGCTCGCTACGCGAGATTGTGGCGTCCCTAAGGGCGCTTTTCTTCCTTACCCGACTAACCCTGTGGTGTCTCGACGCGCTCGATTTATCACCTTCCTTGGTATCGCTCCTTTTTCCTTAGTAAGTTTCCACTATTCTACAGCGGTTTAACTAAAGTTTAGGGGACCTACTGACGGAACCAGTTACGGAGAGCTTTATATTTCTCTTTTATTTTTCAATCCTGCAATCCTGATTCCCATTATTTCGCTATTTTTCTCAACAAAATTTTTTACTTCATTACATTACAATATAATAAAGATTTAATCTTATTGTTACAACTTACTTAGCGACTAATAGAAAATTATTTGTGACTACAGTAATGTAAAAAGAGTGATAATAACTTGTTACGTTCAATAGCTTAGACTAGAAAATTGTGACCAAACAAATTCATCCTTCATGATAAGGACGAGTATAAAAAGTCCCTTTTTTGCTTCATCTTTTATTCTTAGTAACCAAAGCTCCTACTGGCAATTATTAACTTTATCGAACTTTCACCGATTGGATTTCGCGGCGAAATCTCCAATCGAGTGACGCTAAGGCCATCGAAAATAGCCTGCCGTTACCCAAGTTAGTTTTCGATCTCGAGGAAACTCGTGGGCGAATTAATCGAGGAAGCACTATCGAGAAAGAGAGAGAGGGTGAAAAAAGAGAGAATGAGAGAAGCTTTAACCATATAATGTGTACCTTACAAAATGAGTACACGTTTGCGCGCGCAGGTCCTGCGGTGTCCTACGACACTCGCCGCGCTAGGTTTCTCTACAGCGTAGCATCACGTGGTAGGTCGTAAAGCGTGCTACTCTTGCACTTTGCATAGAGACCCTACCCGTCCTACTTCTGTCGTTGCACCGCCACTATGCAACCGATCGCGAATGTGAGCTGTACGTATCTATAATATGTATATAGATATGCGTGTGCTGCGTGTGCACGTGCATGTATGTTGCCGCAGCAAATACACGGAACTGTCTGCTGCTGCTGCTGCTGCTACAGGGGTGGGCCGACTCCTATTACCGAGAGCTATTATTAACCCTTAAACCGAGTAGTCGGCTTCCATATTATCCCTGTCTAAATTGCCGCGAGGATACGACTTTCGGCCCTACGGCCGAACCTACAGTTAAATCACTACCAACTATTGCATGAAACACAACATGAGGAAATTCGTAAGCTCGTAAACTCGAGAAAAGTTATTGGGTGGTTATTGGACGGAAAATTTAATTTCTTGAAAAATATCTTTTTTTTCAGAGAAACTTACATACGCAAATATCAATAGGAGTATTATTGATTTTGAGAGGATAAATTTTACCTCGTACAAAATGTTTGATTTAAAAAAATGTATACAAGATGTACATATGTATATCATCGATTACTTATCTTTCCGATTCTACGTAAAAGTTATTTGGTTCTTGTGTTACGTGGACATACGTGTAGGTATATGTACGTACCATACATGATTACATACGTACATCCGATTATTTAAATGGTCCGTACGGAAGCGGATAAGAAACTGTATAACAACTAGTGGAACATTGTAGTATTAATTGTTATAAAACTATAACAATTGTTAGAAAAAAAAGGTATCACGCTATCTCGTGTTGATTAGTTTTTGGAATAAATAATTGTGCTCCACATTCTTAAGAGTAAATAGAGAAGAACATGATAACATGACAATTCATATACGAAATTGAGAAAACGAAACTTACTCGTAACCCGCGAACCAGAAAACTTGACGTTTAATTAGTGCATAAAATATATGAATATGCGAACAACGATGTTTTCTACCTCTACATTCTCTCTCCGACAAGAACATACACAATTAACATAATAATTAAATTGTCATAATAATTAAAAGTCAAGTATTGTATATTTGTACCTTCTCTCTCCATCTCTCTCTTAGTAGAGACTATAAATTCTAGTAAGAAAGGTATCAATGTTAAATAAAAAATGTATTAAAAAGTGCTCTTGCCACTCATTTCGTACTTGATAACAGCGTTCTCCTAAACGGTAGCAATATTTTCGTACAGCATTATTTGCATCATGGCGTATAAAGGCTTCTTTAAGGAAGAGCAATCCTTAAAGAAGGCATCAATTACTCTGCTCCTCATCCAATTGGTGTTAGATGAGAAGCATATACGTAAAAGCTTTAATCTTGGTCGCATCTGGAATAAATTCGGAATAAATCGCGGAATGCCCATGAAATGAACTAATGTGGATAATCGATGGGCGCGGAAAACGTCGAGATAACGATCGTTCGTTTCTCTATCTTGGCGAGGTTGAGAATTATTCGTTCATATAAGAATCGGAAACCAGATTGTGGCGGCAGGCCAACGGCGTACGATGAGTAATATAATAGTCGATAAGATATTATAATTTCCCCAGGGGGATAGCTCTCGCTCCACTCTTTTCCCAATAACTCATTACTTTATTAGGGCCGTAGCCGTTTAGATAAAAAGCTTGAAATTCCACGAGTTTCAACGACCGTAAGTATTATTTTGTTAAGAAATAAAGGCGAAGAGATGAATGATAAATATAAGGAAATTCATCAAGATTTTTGACGCCGAGACAGAGATTCATGCATTCTTTTTTTTCTGGTAAGGCTAGTAGCAGTGTAGAAATAATTGCATGTGAATGTACGAACTAATGACAGCCTTTAATCGATAATTCAATCGATTCATATTGTCAGGCGAAACACACGCGATTCATACATATATCTCATATTTCCTAAAACATTTGTTTTTTTACAACATTATTTCAAGCATTCAGCACTTTTTCTTTTTCCAAAATCGTTTATCATAATTATTGTCGTTATTATTGGTCACAAATTTCAATTATGAGAAAAATGAGTTTTACGAACTCTCTATTTGCCGAGAACTATCGTGTATACCATGCGCTACGCGAGAGACACAAACGCACGATAAAAAATCGCAGCGATGCAACGGGCGCAGGGCGCAACACGATAAAGTATGCTTTTAGGATACGACGGCGATGTCGGCTGGAAATTGTAATTTACACCCGGGAAATCGCATGGCGAACAAAACCTCGGCGGTAAAATTTCACACTGCCGCTGAAATGCCGTGCATTTTCTACCTTCGAAACGATGTGTTGCAAAAGTATGTAACGTATGTGCGAAGGCAATTTTGTTGCGGATAACGCAATCTACTTTCGAGACAGGATTTTGAGAACCTATTGTATTTTCAAGAAAATTACTATCGCGATTAAAATGGAAAGTAATTTCTAGTTTAAAACCCCAATGGAAAAATCACAAGAATTCAATTTATACTAAAGAAAACAAGAGACGTTTTATAATCTTTATTTTAATGAATGTTCCTAACAATTTCATCTTAGATGTAAATTTTTATTTAATTTAATATTTACTTTTGAGTAACTTATCTTTCCCCTCGCAATATAGGTATAATAGCATGTAAATATTTTTCTTTCACATTTCCTATTTTTTAGACAAACACGATATTAATTAAACTTCTCAAGATTATTATATTTAATTCGAAATTGAGTTACGATATACAATATGTACGTCAAACAATTGCCATCGACATTTTTTTGATTGGAACTGCTAATTCTTTGATCGTACTCATTCGTACTTGATTCTCTTATCTCCCTTCTTGAAATTACGCGTGGAATTGTTAAGAACC
The DNA here is from genome assembly GCF_000949405.1 of Vollenhovia emeryi. Lineage (NCBI taxonomy): Eukaryota > Metazoa > Arthropoda > Insecta > Hymenoptera > Formicidae > Vollenhovia > Vollenhovia emeryi. Next base: position 181,091 of record NW_011967125.1, read on the forward strand.
GGCTTTGTGTAAAAATAGTTTTACTTGAAATGACAAACAATGCACTCGTGACGAACTCTGTTTTCGCATTGGGCCGCGTTGTTCCATGTCGACCGGCCGCGGCCGGTACGGCGCGCGGCGCGTGCAACAATAGAGAATGGCGACTGCTCGCGATAGTTTTGTGTGGAGTCCCGTGGTATTCAGCCGCATCTCCTCGTCGTCGTCGTCGTCGACGTTGACATCACGTTGACGGCAGTGGCGACGGAAAAAGCGAAACCGCGGCGAAAAAAATGGAGCTCGCGATCTCTGTGCTCGCTAATTCTCACAGTATCAGCAAGTAAACTCGCTAATTTATACAAGCGGGTATATAATTGTTGTCTCTTCCTATTCCCATTATTAATTACCGCTGAAATTGCACGGATAAAAATATTAGTAAAAATTTCTCTTTCGTAGAAAAATGATTCAATGATTTCGTGGCACGTAAAAAAAAAAGTTTGGAGGCTAAATGACGAGATTGCTCATTTGTTTAATACGTCTGCTTTAAGCATCAAAGTAGGCAGATTTAATCTTGACTGTGAGGTACCAATATCCTATGTTAAATTTAAGCATCCCCAAGCGCACCTCGACAGAGCCGTCTCTGCTCGATGATCCGTCCGATATTCCGGCCGCTCGGAAAGTTTCACAGGCTATCTTTGACGTTCGACACGATAGATTCCGGAGATGGCCGGCAGCCGTTGAAATGACATCCCGTCAATTCAATAGAAGCGTCGTAGAATTCACCGACGAACGAAAGTACATTTTATTTCATCGGTAGGGGCTCGGAATTTATCCAATTCCGAGCTTGTTTCAAGTTAATATATTTTCAATAATATTACGTGTAGTCAAATAATTAAGATTGTTGAATAAATGGTACAAGTTAGATAATTAATATTGTTAGGTAAACGAGACAATGCAATGTTTTAAATCATTAGTCATCTCCTTCTCATACTTTTTCAATTATTATTGCGTCAATACTCCATTGCGTGTTTCTCATCATTATTTGTGTCTGGAGAGAAAGAATCGTTATGTCTCTACCAAGTCCTCCGTTACATTATGGCTTGAAAATACGCAGTTGCAATGCGTTAAATAAGATCGTCTCTTCTCGGTTTTAGTGGAAAAGATCGACACGCACAGCCATCGCGTGCTCACCGTTCTCAGCCTACCTCGATGTAACATCGAGGGGAGAATGCCAATGCCGGAAATACTCTGTAACGAGAACAAAGTATCGATACTTAGACACGCACTGTCAGAGTATCGTCGAGCGTTTCTTCCACCCCGGGATGAGGGAGAGGTAAAGGAAAGAGACGACGGAGATGGAAAATATAAGAAAGTCGGTAGAAGCTCTGCTGGTGGGGGTTGAGTGTCGACGAGGGGGTTGGTTGGCCGGTTTAGCCGACGGGCGGGGATGGCTTTAACCGGTCGATACTTCGCGTTCCACGGCGGGGTGCAAGTGAGTGCGGTACAGCAGCGGCACAGCCCTGATCCATACACACGCGCGCGCGCGCGCACACACACACACACACACACACGCACGCACGCACGCACACACGATCGAGTTGCCGACTAGACAGATGGGAATTTGTCACATTCTTTGGATGTAATTTAAAATTCAAGATTCTCCTCCGATCATCTTGACGCATAAAACCTGCGTTACAAATAGTAACTGCGAAATAATAACTGTGAAAAGGCACTATCAGCTCTGGCTGACATCGCCAACGACGATGCCGACGCCCTCCACGGAAGAATACACAGGATGCCCGGGTTCAACGTTCTCTCTGTTCCGTTTAGATCGAGCTCTTGGCGAAGATGAAGTCGATAGTTTCTCAAGAAAGATTAATCGAGATATGAAGATTATATAATTTTGTGGTAGACTTAATTATTAAGATACTTATATAAAATGTTGATAACATTTCCCGATAAATATTTTCATGTATAACTAATACGGTGTTGTAAGTTTATTACTTGGACAGACTCCTGTACTCTTTCTATAATACCTATCAAGTCTACAGCTGACTCTCTATCTACCACAAATGTATTATGTAAAAGTTTATAATCTTGCGTTAACATTTTTTAATCGACATGCACCGAATCAGTAAATTAATATAATTCGCGCGAGCCAACTGCTAACAATAGCAAATAACCGACTGATACGACGTTCATAAAGCGGTACATGAAACGTATACTGTTTCGATATAAGCGTGACGACCCAAAATACGATATCTTCGGTACTATGTAAAATGAACTGGTTTTGAAAGCGCTTCGTTATAACCGTGTAAAGTTTTTGTAGCAACAAGAGCCTTTCTGATACAGTAATTATTCGTTTGAGCCAATTCTCGGTATTAGCGTGAAACAAGAGTGCATAAAAGACCTAAATGATACAATATTAAAATATGCTATTTATCGATAACGAAACGAATAAACGAAAAAAAAACATCATGACGGTCGTTCTACAACACAAATAACCAATGTTTCAAATGTATACGGCCGATATTCATAGTCAGATCTGATATTCTTTATCTTAAAAAAAAGTCGATACATTAGAACATATTAGACAATTAGATTTCAAACAATTTATACCTGCGCACCTATCAAGTGCTTTATGTACGTGATCCCAAGACAGAAGACACTACAAGTTTTTCCGGTAATTCTATTAGTCTCAAAAAGTTTGGTATTTTTTTAGCGGGGTGGTTCAATACCCGCGCGTGTCCACGCGACGATTAATGTCTCATAACGCGATACATGTATCGACGTATTTAAAAGGGCATTCGCATATTTGGCAAAATTCCTGCAACGATGGAAATGATCTCCGTGTAATTGATTACGCGTAATGGATTATCCTCTTTAAACTCTGAAGTATGGTTGAACATCCGTGAAAATTTCGTACGTGATTTCGCGAAAATGCGAGAAAGCAACTCGAGGAAAAGGATCTATAATGCGTCGAGAATATTTTTTGCCTCGGTAACAGAAATCCTTTCTGAGGGTGCGTGCAACCTCCGTGTGGTGTAGAATCTAATACGGCGGTAATTAATCGCGCTATTCTGGATTACAAATGGGTCGAATCGCTGTGAAAACGTAAAAGGAAATTCCGTAACCGAGTGCCGATACAACTGCAGCTTTCCGGCTTTAGATTTGCATAATTAAATCGATGCATCATTACAGAAGAACCGTAAACAAGTCTTTGATAAATTACAAGTTTCTCGAATTATGCTCTAAGAAGATAATAAAAATGCACATTTAAGCATTTACTAGTAAACGCATGATTGCATGATTCATAGTCTGCGATGTTAAATATTATCTGTACATTAATCTGTTTATTATATACATGTAATCATAGCAATTAGATAGCAAAAGATAAAGTTAGAACAAACTTTGTACCATTACTTAATAGTTTGTTGCTATGCATATAAAAACAGAAAAAGAATACAAATAGTCATGGCATAAACGATAAAACCGGTTACACTTTTTGCGAGACAATATACGAGTCAACACAGTCGCACAATCTGGTACCATATAATACTGTACAACGGATCGAGGTTGTCAAGATGTGAATTGAATTCTTAAAAAGATTTATTGCCTACGATATTTCATGACATATCCCTTTTTTTTATTGCAATTGTATACTTCTTCATTGTCAATCAGTGTACTCGAGCACTCACAAAAAGACAAAGTTCCACAGTTAGGCCAAGTAAAATTATAAATACTTGCGATTGAAGATATTTTATGAATTAATTCATACAACTGCAAATCTTGTACATGAAAAAGGAAAACGTTGTATGTTCTAAACGAAATATATTGTGCCAGTTAATTGTCGACGTTATCCTTATTATTTGATGAAAAAGGAAAGTTTCTTCCCTTCAATTTGACTGATTAGTACAGGCTATTCAGACTATAAATAATGATTTCTTTTCAATGATATTACAATTACACATGCCTCAGTGGTCGAATTGGAGAGACGCCCGCTTAGAGAGTAAGGAATGTCCAAACCCTGGCTGAGGTAATACTTTTCGCAATAAATTTTCTGTATTAAAAACACTGGCCGGTTAATGTCGACTAAAAAGCTTGATTATTGATATTACAATTACATATTGTAAAAGTAAATACTCTTAATTGACAAAAAATCAATGAAACGTAAAAATGATCAAGTATAGTAGATAGTGTACCTATATGTGTTAGAACAAGAAAATAACAGTTGTTACATTTGCATTACATCAAAGAATAATTAAAATTGCAAACACAAATTGCAAAGTTTTCTTGGTGCAATCACGTAACAATTACGTGATTATATCATGTCGTTTATGTGATCATCGATAAAAAAAACTGCACTTATTTAAACGGAATATATATATAAAACGGAATCGAGTGAAAAAGAAGCGTCTTAGCATTTTTGTAGATTGATACAGGCATCGATCGAAGGGAGTGCCATTATATATTTTCCACGGGAATTTATTTCCGTCCGCATGCCTCGTGACATCCGCGGTGAATTCGTAATGCAGTCGCATTGCGACTGCACGCAGTCTCATATTTCAATGAGTGCGCACTACAGTCGCGGGACATATTATGGCAACTCGCGGAGTAAATAGAACGGTCGAGCGCGAAACCTGTTGCGATCATTTTTCAACAAACGGCTCCTTCACTTGTACAAAGAAGTCATTGATTACTTTGAACGGTTTTATCGTCATGTGTCGAAACACCGCAAATACATGTCTGAACATGTACCTCTTTCATGTGACATACTTAACGATTTCCTCCTTTTTCGGAACAGAATTTAACATAAATTGCACCAAGTTATAGGCTTAACATAAAAGTGATGAAGCACATAGTGGTTGTCACTGAGCTTGAATAAAATTTATACATTTATTTAAATAACATACAGCCAATTTAATTTTGTTTCTCTCTTCTATTGTGCTTCTAAAACGTGAGTCAAATCAACTTGCATCATTTAGGGTAAAGGCAGG
>NW_011967125.1:187131-207810 GCF_000949405.1 Vollenhovia emeryi
TCAACTTGCATCATTTATGTCACGTACTAAAGAGCGTTAGATAATACTTGAATCAAATAAATCGATAAATAAACATCTAGATAAGCACAATAATCTTCAGCTACTGTTATACGTATCCAAAAATAAAATATAAAGAGTTTTGCATGACGTTTGGATTTCTATGAGATAATCACTTGGTGCACACTTGTCGCTTCGTCACGACTGATTAATACAACAGACGATCGTAATTAACATTTCAATTCCAATCAACCTGTGCACTCGTTACAATTATCACGACTCGTTCTCTCAGGTAAGAAAAGCATATACTTGAAAATAAGGCGACGAATGTCTAAATTCGTCAAATTTTTCGATCGAGGTCCGAGATAGTCATGTGACTCTATTACATGTCATCACTTTGCTCGTGCTCAAAGATGAAGAAGCCGTTCTTCCATGCCGTGACTCTTTGGCGTCACGGCAAAGACGAAAGCAAAGTTGGAGCGAGACATCGCCGTAGTTTATCCCGCTATTGAAAGTATACTTGGAAAATTGTTAACCACGTTACAGCTCGTGAACAAGCTTACAAATTGAAATTGGTTTTAACGCTGTAAATGCAATTTGCCGGAAACTAAACTACTTCCCCAACTGTCGACGCGTTTCAATCAGCCGTGATGGTAAAGTTGCTAATTTCAAATCTACGCAACAAGGTTGCTTTGACAGGAATGAGAATATTTTGCATTATTATTAACGTATGAGAATATATTGCGAATGATAATGTTAATATGGTACTGTATGAGGTGCCTCCAGACAAGTTGGTATACCATACATACCCGTATAATAAATTCCACGCGAGAGATTCATTAGCCGAAAAAAGAAATGTATTAAAAAGTCTTGAAATGCCTCGCCCTTTACAATTTCTGTATACTTTTTATTAAATACCCGTTACTAACTAAATTTTAATTAAAATTCTGTTCAAATAATATTCTTTTGAATTTAACCGAAAGGTTCGCAAAGAAATCCTAAAGTTTATTTATTAGTAAATAAATCCTCTTTTAAAAATTCAACTTGTAAAATTGTAAAATATATAAACTACGGGCAAGAAGTTTGAATGATTGAATGCTCCATTGTACTCGGTGTGACGTAAAAGATGATTACATTTTATATACGATTGTGCCGTCGTGTGTTTCATCTGAAAAATGTAGACAGGTTTTATGAGGGAAATCTAGGCCGACTTGTCAACCAATCGCAATCACTTAAACGGCACACGGCTTTATGTATATATCTAAGAAAACGTACTCTGCAGTATCACGTTCATGAATTTAGACGTCAGGTGGAACCGGGTACGAGCAGTTCGCGGATAGGAATAAAGTTTAACGCCCCAGTTTCCAAGAATATCAACTGCATTCCGGTGACAATGCCTTTTAAATCCGGTAGGAAAAGGTCAGAAAATGGATGACCAACCTCTTTACTTAATAACAAAATATTTCGAAAAATAAACAAGACTCGATTGAAATTACGAATATATCTTAATAACTTTTATATTGCGCAGCAAAAATCGACAATTGATAATAAAGTTACCTCCCGTTAGCAAATTTATTTACATGCGTATATTTACTATTGAATATATTCCTATTATTCCATTAAATAACTAAAAATAATATTCTGCCAAGTGCTTAAAGCTAAAATAATTTCGATCGTTGACCAAAGAGTACAAAGATATAAAAATATGAGAAAAAATTGTAATTGTACGTGTATGAAAATTCTTGGCTAGCATGTTCGAGTCTTTCGTAAGGCAAAGTTATCGTGCATTTAATAAACCATTTCTCGTGGTAGAAGATAGCTTGTTTTAAATTCTTGATAATAACAGGAGCGCAATGATATCTCTCACAATTTCGTTCGTTTCACTTCCCTTTGTAACGCTACCACACGAGCTTCTCGACCGCGCTTTCTCTTCTGCACCCGCGACAGTAGTCTTTGATCTATTATTTAAGCGTCGTATTCTCCCGCATTCAGACAAACGGCAAAGAACTTTATCGCTCTCGCAGGATGTCGCTCGAGGATAAGTGGGGAAAGTAGGCGAAACCACGTTCCCGAGGGAAACGGCAGGAGACGTACAAGTTGTTGGTCCCCTACTCTCCTCTTCTCTCAGTGATAAAGTAATGGACCTTGGCACCTCACACACACACGCGTATACAAGAGTGTCATTATTTTTAGAACGGACGCTCGCACTTGTCACTCGCTCACAAAATCGCGGCAAAGTCGGATGACTTTTCGAAAACTCCAGCGACGCTCCGGCGTTATCCAACTGTTAAGGTCGCGATGCTCCAAACCTGTCCCCGAAAATTTCGTGACATTTCATTTGTCATATCCGTAATATTTTCTGAAAGCTCCCTCAAAATTTTCCTAATTTTAAAATTTGTAATCTGAACTTATTTCTTCTTATTTTTGTCTGGCGTACACAATTATTTGTCATTATAAAAGAACAGGTGGAAAATAAAAAATAATTAAAATAATTTCATCGAGTACGTCGATTTATCACTATCGGTTTATCTCGTTTATTAATTTCTCAAGTTAAAGAATAACTTTTCATCATCTTAAAATAAAAGAGAGATATTAAGCAATGTTCTCTTTATCAAAGATATGATTGCTCCAATCGGAGCGCTTTTAAAGAAAACTAAATTTAAAAAAATTATTCGCACGTTAGATTAGATTAAGTTTCAATATTTCGTTTGCGATCATTGATATTTAGATCTAGCGAATTCTTTTAACAACACAAATAGAAATTATACAAGTTCACGTTCGCGTGCAGCCCGTCCGTTGTACGAGTATAATATCGCTACGCGTCGGCTCCAAAGTCGCGAATAGATGTTCCGCAATCGAAAGATTAAAAGAACCGGCTTCGATATAAATGCCTGTTCGCGGCCCACCCCACGTCTGAAAATAAGTTCGCCTTCGATCCGAGGCCCCAGAAATAATATTCGTGAGATAGAGGCGAAACCGGAGTGTCGGAACGACTCGAACTTTTCGATGCAAAATTACCTCATCAACTTGGACCGCGTTAGATTGACTCGCCGAGCAAATCCTGTGCAAAACAAAATCGACCGTGTATGCGTGTGTGTGCGTACAAAGGAATCCAATAAAAGATATTGCAATTTTACTTGACAAGTAATATAGAAAAAAATTTACAGAGTTGATAACGTGTCTCGCGTACATGAGATGAGACATTGCCACTAATCAGTAGAAAATAATAGGATAGGAATAAAGTTACTCTTCTTGGAGAATTGTAACTACTCTAAGAGAACGCAATAAATATGAAATAAAATTTGATCGTTTAGAATATTTTTGTTTTACGCAACGTACTCTCTCAGTGGTATACTTATTTATAACTGTAAATCAGTGACGGTTGACAGTTTTCAGTGATAATCCACTGACTTGATTGACTTTTAGAGAGTAGATTGCGAGCATAACGAAACGGAACAAATTGTAAATGACATTAGCACAAGTTTCGACAAATTTTCCAAGGCTTTCAACAGTGTTTGCGCTTTACGTTAACCATGTACTGACAATGAGAGAGAGATAATTTCCACTTGACCGAGATCTACATAATCAGCGATTACCAGGAACTATGAAATTCGCATCCAAGTTTCTAAACGATTCGTCTTAAAGGCAATGGAAATAAATGCGCACCGATTAAAATTGCTAATAATACTCGTGCCAACCACATATCTTTTGAATACGCAATAACCGATGCGATTATTCAACGCATTGTCCGGTGCTCAATACGGTTTTGTGTGCACAACACACTTTTAACTGTCACCCCGTAGAATTGTAATATATCGATTAATCTATCGAACTGCGAACTCGGATAAATAATAACTTTCCTCTTAGAACCAAGACACTGTCAAGAGTAGAAAAATTCAAGCTCACGGTAAATAGTGTTATCGATACACAAATCAATGCCACAAAAGAAAGAATCAAGAGAGATAGAGTGAAAATAAATGTTGACATACCTACTATTGCCAATTTTAAGTCTCTATCATTAGTATTAAATTCAATCGTTTGATAGGAAGGTAAAATGAATAGAAGAAATGGCGAAATTGTGTAAAGATAAAATTCACAGTAATTAAATGCTGCTGCATCATTAAAATTGTAAGAGAAATGCCGAATTGACTATAATTATAGAATAGTAGATTTAACACAACGAATCGAGATGAATGAAGGAATGAAAAGACTCGAGACTTGAGGCGGATAAGTCACGCGATTCTTTAACAGACTTGAATTTGCGATCATCGATGTCAGATGGTACCGTCTTGGTCGTCGCTAGACAAACTCTACGGAATAACATAGAGATATAGAGATGCGTCGAAAGGACGGAACTCGACGTATGTGCGTCTTTGCGGAGTGGCGTACGGTCTCATTAAGATGGGGGAAACGGCCGTGTGAGGTCAGCAGACGATGAAATTCCCGAGCCGCGTGTTGCATAGTTTTGCAGGGCCTATTTTCGTCCTGTGCCGCTTGCTATTATTAGCAACACCGCCGCGCAAGAAAGAGGATACCCGGAAAAGGGGCAGAAGGGAGAGAAATACTAGTAAATAGGTTTCTCGTGACCCCTTCTTACCTTCTTACTTTCGTAATTGATCGTGTGTGTTTTTCAACGTAGCATCTACATTCTACATGATTATTCGAAACAACAATAACAAAGCATTTTTAACTTGTTTCTACGGAATTTCTTAAAACAGAATTTTCAAGTTAGATTAACGAGTATTAAAATGATTTGAGATATATTTAGACAATGTTGAAACTTGTAAACTCTGAAGACATATTTTGTTAGACATAAGTTGAAGCAAAGAGTCTTATACATGTGTAGGCACACGTATATCGATCGTACTAACCAAAGTAAGAAATAATTAACATAGGTCTCCTTCGGTTCCTTCAACTCTGCGCACTGAAAAAAATGGCGATAAAATAATAGCGCGGCTAGAACGTCATGCTAATGCGCTCTATATTTATATCAAATTACGAGCGAGGAAGAGAGCGTGATAGCAAGTATAGCCGCGTTTCCACAAAGATACGAGCTGCGAGTGACATTACGCAGGAAATTAGATCAGATCTGACAATGCGTCGCGCTCGAGATAATTACGTGATAACTCGTCAATATTAATGTTATAGACGCGTGCAAATGATAACTTGTGTCTCGGCAGAATTAGGCAACTGCGACACCAGCGAAAGAGTTCTATTTCGGAAGGGCGCAAACTATGGAAGCAGCATTCGCGGAATTATTAACCTGACGAAGCGAACCAGCCCAAGCATATATCGAGCAAACTGGAGCACGTTTGCATCGACCTCCTTCGTCAGCGCGCGCTAATATGTTAACCTATTAATCAATATCTCCTTCCTTGCGTTTACGAGGTTATAATACTCTGGTTATAATACTATCTGCCGTGCAAAACGTGCAACAATACCATACGTCCGTGCGCATTTCTACGCATTGTCGTTGCGCGCACGTGTACATATTATGCGTCTGTATGCGGTAAATGCCGTACCGTACCGAAAGAGCGTCGGGTTATCGATCGCGCGTACCTGCGTTGGAAATATCTCTAGGGGAAGACCCTCTCCGGCAGACACGTGGAGCACGAGCCGAGCCGAATACGGCCGAGTCCTAATGGCAGATGACGAGGATAACAAAATATTGTGTCCACCCCTTACAAAAAGCGATACGCTCGGAAAACGATTCAATATTTTGCCAACCAAATATCCCGCCGAATTCAACTTAATTGTGCCGACCAATTATTTCAATTTCATTTTAAACAACTTTACACAAGACTTTCCGTAAAGTTTCACTATCGAGTTACGTGCTCGTCTGTAGCTCGAGCAGCTAAAGTTTAGATGATTCTCTACTAAAATAACCATCTCCTCTGTAATATTCCTAGTTTACGGAGCGACCACGTGGAATTAAAATATTGCGCGATTCGATATATTTGCAGCAACGAAATGACGCGTCGGTCTCCAAGTTGCAGTTTTACGATTGGAGGGGAAATCACGTTGGTGCGGTTGGCATGCCAACTGTCTAATTTCCAGGGTTCGACGCGCAGGGAAGATGCGGAAAGAGCCATTGCGGCCACCCTGCGATTCGCCGCAGCTGCTCGTTCGCTTAATAGCGAATCAAAGTGCACGGCGCGTAAGTGCGCATTCCGGTGCATAATAATTGCGAGGCATTAACTGCCACTGTTAATTGATCGCCGGCAGCGACGGTCAACGATGCTCGGTCAACGGCCGCGAAATCTCGTTAAATACACCGAATATCGGGGTCTTCGTCCTATCGTTCGGATCGACCGACTTCCTCTCCTAGCGCGAGTTTCCGGCCGGCATTACGCCAACTCTCTCACCCGCAAGATCGATCCTGCTAACCGTCCTGGTGTCAGCGCTGTCTTCTTTTCGTTCGAGTGAACCAAGTACGCGACTGTAAAGATCACTGGTGAGAGATGTTTCTCCACTCGACATGTTTCTTATTCCAAAGTCGATATTGCTTGGTGAAAATTTCGGAGCATAAAACCAACTACCGGATCATAGATAAAGTTAGAAATACAACTAAATCGCCAACGAATTTTACGCTTTCTTAAGACGTAAACTTTAAGGAAATGGATTATAGACTGGTCTACCGCACCTACATATATCGAATGTGATTGCGACTTTGGTGAAATTTCGTCGTAATCTCGGAGCAACCAGATTCGCACTGTTACATGCGTTACAAAGGCGCAATTTCAATGAGCAATGCGCTTTCATGCGCGCTTGTTCGAGTAAATCATAAATAATTGTAAGATAATTTATTATCCATTGATTGTAAGCGAGGGGAAAACCGCTGAGGGCATTCTGGTGTACAGATTTGCTGGCATTACTGGGCATTGGTGCTCTTTAAAGTTTCCGAGTGAAATATTCGCTCTAATGGAGTAAATATTTGCTCCAATAGAGCGAATATTTGACTCTATGGTTCTATGTTGACTCGAAAAACTCTAGAGAGTTTACAAGATTTTGGTCAGCGGCAACTACGAACCACTCGCGAGCTGCAAAGGCCTAGAAAAATGTCTCGTAGCAACGCGAACGTTCCCACGAGCGTAAAAGGCGTGCTGACAGAATAAATAAATAAATAAACGGCAAAGCACGCAAAAAGACGCCTAAGCAAATAAATACTCATTCCGCCGCGCCGTCTAACGCACGCTCCTCTATTTGTCCTCACCGTCGTAGCGTTGCCGTCTCTCGCAATCAGTCGTCGTAGTCGCGCAAGGTCGACCGAATCGTCTGGATAAATCGATATCGACGAGCTACATCGAAGGCGAGTTTATTACTCCTTTATTATCGTCGCTACCGTCGCCGTGCATCCGAGATAAGACGATCGAACGCAATTTGCTTCCTCCGCGCTTTATCTCGCGAGAAAAAACGAATCGCGGTTGATTGATTCGTTCCATTTCCTAAGCTAATTTGACAGAAAAATATCTCGTTTCACTCCCTTCCTTCTTTCATCATATATAACACGAAATCCCGCACTTGCAAATGTATGTTAAAATTAAATGGGTCCTGTTTACTTGAATTCGTTCTGATCAATATTGATAAAAAAGCTCAACCAGAGGAGATAACCGTTACGTTTTTATAATGTAGAGAGAATTATAATTATACAAAATAGAGAATTGAACACATATCGAAAATTCCCAAGTTGAGTTGGTTGCGAAGCAAAGGGTGAAATATTAAAAATCCTTCGTCAAGTGATCAGTTGGTCGTAAAGTCGATGAAAAATTTACAACAGATCGATCCAATCGTCTTATACATTTTATATATTTGCCGACAATCTCGGAGATTTCCCGAGAGGACGAGTCGTAAAAATAACGAGGCTCGTTACAGACGCAGTTTGACGTTTGCCATTTCTAAAGACGACATTTTTATTCCCAACATGATTTCAAGCTCTTCCGCTTTACGGCATAATTTTCGCAATTTCAGAAAGAAGGAAGAGCGAAAATGTGATATACTGCACAGCAAACACAAAATTGACGCGAGAAAATGTTTGTCGAGACATGCGCAAATTTTGAGTGCACGCGAAAGCGAGTATTTTCTAGGAAACTTGAATAAAAAGATCTGAAAAGAGGAAAAGTTGGAAAAGGCAAGGAGAAAAAGGTCGCGCATGTTCTGTCCACATCAAGAGCACACGTCAAATGTAATTACACGCGCGGTTCTTTAAAAGCAAACTGAATATAGCAAGATATATATTATAGAATAAAGAAATTGCTGTACATCGCGGCAGAAACGATCCCCGATTTTACGTGGTTATCGCTGTCAACTTTTGCCACTCGACATAAAGACAAAAGTTCATCCTTTTCCTTATATTATTTTACTACAGCTGTTAATTCACGTTTCATCGATCGACCGTAACAAAATTGACGAAATACATCGACTGTCGAACGAAACCCTCGTTGAGACATGCGCAGGCGAGAAAATAGCAAGGTGAGGAGGAGAACGACGGCAAGGGGAATTAATAATCTATATCATCGCGTGTGATCTTGGCCGGAATGGAAAATATACATACGATTTATCTTGGCAAGTAAACCGTCGCCATCATCGGCGCCGCAAACCATCGATGGCGCTACTTGATACGACGGGAATTGGTATTTCCCTCTGTAGTTTTCGATAGAGCCAATATTTACCCACAGTCTTAATGTCAGCGCCGGTCGTTGCCAAAATCAACATTCGGATCGGTTTGGCCGTAAGCGGCTTCTCGCGGCCGAGGATCCGAGGATTCGAGGATCCCAGGATCGAATCGGCAGAATACGTAGACGTGAATACGCCTTTACACCACTGTACGCCCACAAGACTATTCAACATTCGTAATACAATAAACTGGGCATTATAAAGATAAAATAACATTTTCGATCGGTCTTCTCTATTGGCGAGATTCGATGCAACTAGACACTTTTTAGGCTTGTTTTTACAACGGAGCAAAATTCGCGACATATAATGGAAGAAAAATTGGCCCTCTGCTCGAGTAGCGAACGTCGACATATATTCAGCAACGTTCTCGTCATTTTATCCGCTGTCTGTTTTATGCTCTTTTCAGCTCCAAGAAAAGTACGCAAATCTCCATCTATCGTTTCGTAGGCCAAAATAGGAAATTATATTAAATGAAGGCTCCTATCGCCCTCACCATAATTAATATTACCAAAATAGGAAAATATAATAATGTAAAAGATGATCGTGTAGAACTGTTACCGCGCTATTTCGGCACTCGGATTAAAAGTACCTCGTGTCGATTATCGTATATTTTCGCGTCAGGCAGTGAAATCAATAATAGGTAAGAAACGATCGTTCCTCTAACGAGATACCCAGGTCTTTCCGCGCCGTTTGTGAATTATTCAACGGATGCGGCAGGCGAGAGAAATGTTTTCATTATGCACGCACACGTATATTCATATGTAGATATATCTCGCACCGACATTACGCGCGTCTTGGTAAAGTTGAATCCGGACCAGGCGAGCGAATGTGTGAACAAACACGAATCAACAATTTGCTTCGATGCGTGCGGAAGACGTCGAGCGAGTACCAGCGTTACACACTCGTTCAAGTTATGCATTCGTATTCGATAGCTCGGAATAAGTCTTGTCCAATTATGTTCAAAGTAATCAAATTAAATATGACAATGATTCCACCTAATGAAAGACCCTGTGTTATACGTCCGGAAGTAACGGCGCGCAGGACAGGTTGGAAAAGATACGGTATATGGATTCACATAGTAATTTAATTGGCTACCTTCACCCCCGCCAGGTCCTAAATGGCGTCTACGTTTCTAATTGAGTTAATAAAATTGCAAATAAATATTGTAATGTTGAGAAAAATATAGTAAATGACCATTTCAATTTAATTTTTACGGAATATTACGCTCGTAAAGTAGAAATTTCTTTTTCGGAGCTTGCAATTAGTGCAACTATAGGCAAAACTGCCCGCATACATGGCACGCACACGAGGACGTACGTACTACACGAACGCGTCGCAATTTTACTCTCTCACATTTTCGCGTATCGCGAATATTCCAAAACGACTGGCGCTGATTGCGAATCTATGGTACTTGGAAATTGAGTGATGCACCGGGGAATGCACGCGGGAATGTGACAAAATGATTGCCATGCGGGAAATACCAAGAAACTGTTACGAATAACGGCGTAGAAAAATGCGACGGAGAGAAAGATCCTTTTATGTTTGGGGAAAAATATCGATTGTGCCCTCAACATCTCGTAAATTCTCAAAACGTCACCCAGTTCGAAAATTAAATCACCGTCACAGATGCGAATCAAGAGGTGGGGGTCAAAATTATTAATGCGCACATTTCTCAAAAAATTATGTATCCGCAAAAACACATGGCGTTTGTCGCGATAATACGACCAAATGTACGATAAAGTCCAATATTCTGATACATACCTTTAACGGTCAAATGAATATTTTTTTCTCTATATTGTCCTTGTCACAATTGTGCCGCGATTCCTGCCACGATTCCTATTACAATTCAGTAACTCGATGTTGGCTTTGAAACCAACACGTTTACAACTTGACTCCATTTTCAGTCGCTTCTCTTTTGCAAATTTAATTTTCTATAGGTACGAGAAAGATCGTATCGCGTACGTGATACGAGGATCGCGAGCGATATGGAGAGCTTTTGAAAAGAAGAATCACCATTCGAGAAATGGTCTAAGCCTTTATTCATCCGGATTTATCAACTGTGGCGTAAATTTCGCTCAAAAGACGTGGGATGTCATCGAATATATTGCTTTTGCGTCCCTCAACATCTTACAAGTAAAAGCCATTACATACTAGTATAATATACGCGATCGATCGTTAATCAATCGTAGAAAATTGAAAGAGAGAGACCCAATTTATCGCACACTGCGCGTGTGCCGTTTACTTGTATAAAATATTAAGATGGAAAGCGAACGTGTAAGTCGTAACTAGAACGGGTATCGGAGACCTTTAATATTTTCAATTTATGTTGCAAACGGTTTTATATTTCAAGCGAGCCTTCGAAACGACGCTGTTTATATTATAAAATTGGACTTTCACACACACACACACACACAACCGAGCGATATAAATTCCTAGGATCGGAGTGCGCCTTTGGCAATAAGAATCGATAAAAATAAATGAGAATATACAGAGAGACACATTTTACAATTACACCCAAAAGCCATTGCGTTGTATCACTTACAATTGGGACAAGAGTAAAGTTTCGCTATTCGATATTTAGACCGAAAAAGCGCTGAAATTCTCAATTGGAGTAAATGTGAAGCGTAACAATCTGGCTCGGGGATATCAATTTGGAAGAAAGATAAGAACTGTGATTCCAAGCATTTACACCGATTTAATTGAGGCCAACTCTCTCTTAACTACCAGTACTGCCGTTGTAACGTGGAAGAACGTACGTATACTAAAAATAGTTGTTCGATGAAAAAGGTACCGAAGTTAAAAGGGTTAATACAGTAAGGTTGAGCCAGGATGGCTCGTCGCTCGGTTGCAAAGAAGCGCGAGCCAGATACAAAGTATCGCGCTCTGACAAAAAAAGAGCCATCATGTATACGTCGCTCCGAAATGCGACTGAGCGAAGGTCCAAGAATTCGTTGACGGTTCTTTAGCGGAAAGCGCAAATCGGGTACGATCTACGTGTGCATTCGCTACTTGTATCGAGAAAGAGATGACAGCTTTGGATAAGAGAGTTTCTGGAGATGACTGGAGTCGGAAAATTGATAAAATTGGTGAATAAACGATATAATTTGGAAAGAAAGTTTGCGAGGAAAGTTGGGTAGCTCGAGTCAGCGTCGAGGGAGGATCTAGTAACTTTTAGGGATAACAGCATGCAAGACTGCAACCACCTGCCGTCGCTCGCGCCACGAGGGATGAGGCACGAGAGGAGAAGGTGGAACGTGGCAGAGGAAGAAGAAAGGGGAAAGCGGATGAACGGGGAGATGGCGAGATGGCGAGATGGCGAGATGGCGAGATGGCGAGAGGGCGAGAGGGCGGAGGTAGCGAGAGGGAGAAGGTAGCGAGAGGGTAAAAAGCGGCGCGACGACGCGATATCGATTCGGTAAGAGATCCGCGCGCGCGAATACACGCCGCGAGAGGAAGGCGGCGGAGAGGAAGACAGGCGCTAGGCGCCCTGACGCTTTATATATAGAGACGGAGCCACAGCGGACGGGCCGTGGCGCTTAAATATAGACGAAATGCAACGGGGTGTCTGCCGGCGCGACGAGATCGAGAGACGAGAAACGCGAGAGCGCGCCGACCTGGGACTCGAGAGATAGAGAGGAGGCGGGGAAGAGCCCTGCATACGCAGGGAACAATTATGGCCGACTGCCTGCGCGTCGTCTGCTACGCGATTCGCGAGGCAGGCGAGGCAGCGAGGCGGCGAGGCACACGTCTTGGCGCGCGCGGAAACGCGTCGTCCGGCGAGGAAGAAGCTGCTCCCAGCTCCGAAGGCGAACGTCTTTCTCGCCGCCGGCACCAACGACCCTCCCCCTCTCCCTCTATGTCCTCTCGTCGCCAATATTATCAGTAGAGACGGGGAAAAGAACTGGTCGGACGACCGAAGCACGACGAAACGAGGATGAAGCCCCGCGCGCGCGCGAGCGAGCGAGCGAGCGGAGCGAACGGAGCGAGCGAGCTCGCGCGGCGCGGCTGAGATATCAAATTGCGTTACTCACTTGCCGAGTTCCTCCTTCAAGTCGTAGTTGTCACTGAACCGCGTGCAAGCCGTTGGCAAAGACATACCGAGGCTGCTCGCGATTAATCGAACCGCACTACCGGACTCGGAAACACGAGCGCGAGAGACCCACTACCGGCCGCCACTATACTGCACACACGCGCTAGGGGAAACTTCGCAGGTCAAATTCGATCAATAGAGGGGAACCGCCGCGGCGCTGCTCGAACACCGGGACGACGGCGACGGCGACGGCGACGACGACGACGGCGGCGGCGGCGACGGCGGCGGCGGCGGCGGCGGCGGCGGCAGCGACGGCAGCGGCGGTGGCGACGGCAGCGAACGACCACGACACTGGACGAGGTGGAGGGGCGATGATACCGGGCTCGCGGGTGGGAAAAACTCGAAGGCGAGGCGCGCGCTAGCACGCTTCGTAGCACCGGCAACGATGACGCACGCTATCGCGATCCGCGTCGCGCTGCCAATCGCTGCTTCACCTCTGCGCGACAACTTGTACCGCGACGCGTCCGCGCTACTCGCCGGCAGATGGTCGACTGACTCGCGTAGTCGCGCCGTGGGTGGGGATGGGCCGTGGGCGGCCAGCGGTGCCCAGCGATGGCGGACTGCGCCTCGCTGCGCGCGCTCGGCTCCTTTGCCACGCGATTTCAACCGAGGGCCGGCATCCCTCCACTCAAACACGAGGCACCACCGATATCGCTCTTCTCCCTTGCGCGATATTGCTACATCTTTTATAGAGCCTGTACTTGATTTCTTACTCTTACTTTGAGACGCCTTGAAAAATCTCTCTCTGATTCCGGAAAGAAGAGCAACATTTCTTCAATGTTACCTGTAACCTTAACGAAACGGAAACGAGTTACAAGCCGTCTCAACCGCGAGTCTCTGCCAAACATTTTTTCGATACGGCCAAA
Source organism: Vollenhovia emeryi (assembly GCF_000949405.1). Taxonomy (NCBI): domain Eukaryota; kingdom Metazoa; phylum Arthropoda; class Insecta; order Hymenoptera; family Formicidae; genus Vollenhovia; species Vollenhovia emeryi. The sequence continues at coordinate 200,758 of NW_011967125.1, forward strand.
GTCTAAATTAGCCTAACGATTTACGTCCAAGAGAGTTTCGCACGCGGCAGGTCGAGCGACTTGCTCTGGAATCTTGTCGACCAAAGTCAACAAACAGACGGGCTTTCGAATCGGATCAATTATAATATTAGTTGAACACCGTACCTTCTTCAAACGCGCGTGTACGTTTTCCGCCAACGGATTTGCGACGTCGCTCGATATATCGTACAGAGTGGCCGTGTGCGCGCGCCGCGTCGCGCCGCATGTCGGGCGTAAACACGAGATTTACTACTGGCGCGTTCGACCCAAGCGACCGTGTCCGACTTTGCTCGTTACCTTGGCACATGTCCAAACGAAAGGTAAGCATATCTCTGGCAAAATCTACGTTGAAGCAGCACCTGAAATGCCCCCTGCGTTATTCGACGCTTCTTCTAATCCCAAGTCTCCATCTAAAGAGGAATACAGAGGCAGTAGCTTTCTGCATCTCAATTATCGACGATAACCATTTTGCGCTGTGCCTCTTTGTTTTTTTATACTTTCCGCTATACCATACCTCGCGTCTCCAACAGTAATTGGTATTTTAAATGCTTGTGTAAACGCTTGTCCTAATGCAAAATTCCATCGTAATATTTTTTACATTTCGCATCTGTTTCTTCTTCTTTCTAATTTTATGCCTCAAGAATATTTTATGGAATCTTTAATTGTACCTTGACATCACTTAGCCACGACATTAGAGAAAATGTCACGCTTTAAATTGTCCAAATTACTTAATGTCCATTGTCTCGAATTAAGATAAAAGTATACGACTAACTGCCTCAAACACAACACTGAAAAGGAACAATGTATTGTACATAAATCAAGTTGCAATTATATATTTTGTGATTAATTTTACAAAGAATTATGACATGGATCTATGAAAAAGATACGTGTCTTAAAAAAATTGCTATTTCACATCTACGATACAACGATTGCCGTCCAAAGATGAGAACGAGATAACAATCCCTGTATCTTCTTGAATGTGCATCTTGTTGTATAAAGATGAAAAAGTGGAAAAAAAAGCCGTTTGGACATATCTGCGGTACACATACCTACGCACGATTCTTACATCGTAATCGCTATTGCATACAAAAATTTCTATCGTTATCTTAATTTTAACTCGATCGACGAAGAAATCGCGCTGTACCCTTTCAAATCAGAAAAGCATTGATTAATCGATGATTATATTTAAAAACTAGAATTAAAATATAAATGTTAAATGCATTATATATACATATATAGTAGCATATTATTCCTACTTTATTCAATAATTAAGTAGGCAAAAAGGAAAGAGTATCGAGTGTGGCGGCCTAGATAGCTCACGGTAGGAAAGGCAGTCGCCCGGCAAGCGAAAGGCCCCAGGAGTCATGATTCTAATCCTCCGTAATTGTTCTCGCCGAAAAATTATTATTATACAAGATTACAATGGAAAAATAATCACCGATGCGCACATTGGCAAGTTTTCATGTCGGAAATGGCAAGTCGACTATAAAAATTAAACAGTTATCTGACAAAATGCCGTTTGGATATCTATGATGTGTCGCATACATATACGCACACTTATGCACGACAATCGCTACCGCATACGCAAATTTCTAAAATTCTAATCTAGAAATTTTTCTACGCGATAGCGATTACGATGTAAGAATCGTGCATAGGTATGTGTACCAGAGACATGTCCAAAGGGCATTTTTTTAACTTTTTCATCTTTATACAAGAAGGTACACATTCAAGACGATACAGGGATTGTTATCTCGTTCTCATTTTTGGGCAAATCTTGGCTCGATTTGCCATTTCTGAAAAAGTACTTGCCAACGTGCGCATCGGTGATTATTTTTCTATCGTAATCTTTTTGTATTTAATAAAATTATTAAATGTCAACACACAAATTTAAATTGAGTAGGCAACGCGAATTAAGCGAGCTTAATGAAACTGAAAAGTTACAAGTATCTACCGACGTCGATTATTTACTGCATTTGTTAATTGCGCAATGTTATTAATTGCCCGATATTTATAATTATTTCTCTTCTACCTACGATTCTCGTTCTCGTATAGCTTGAGAAAATTTTCGAGTAACCACGTTAGCAAACTTGTAGTCCCCGAAAAATTCATGAAACAATCCATTCGATCTTTACTCAACTGTGACCGATTTAGCCAAGTTTCTCGGACAATCGATGTTACAACCACGCAAAACCGCGATGTGGAAAGACAATAACTGCATGGGAATAACGGTGAGAATTCCTTGCAGACAATCGACAGTTTTAGGTATTTCGAGAGCCCTATCGGCAAAAGCCTTCGTTTCCTCGTCCCCTTCCTCGCAAATAACAATGGGCTTACCGTCTCGCGCGGTAACTTGTTGAAGTGCATTCATGCATTTCTGTAAAATAAATTATCCAACCATAATGTATGCCATACTTGTTATATCCCTTTTAAGGTGGCTCCTGCATAAACCGTTCAAACCGTAGAAAAAATTGAAATTCAAGTATATTGCAGTTGTCAATTTTATCTATCGGTACGCGAAATTTCAGACCCGGTCGCCGATGAAATTAACTAAAGGAAACATGTTAAAGTTGTATTTTTTAACATTCCAGTAAATACCAAGATAGATGTAATATAACACCCATATGTTATATTACATTTACATTGTTAAGTAGGAAATTATAATATTGATATTATGTAACTATTACTTGATGTTCACTGGGACAGGACATCAGAAACACTTTGAGGGCTAATATTATTTTATAGAAAAAGTAGATCTTAACAAAAAACGAGATGAACATGATAAATGTCACAAAAATTCAAATGTGCTAGTAAGTATATGAGGTCACCGACCTCTGCAAGCAAATACTTATTAGTAAAGTGAAAAGGTACAATATTACATATTTTTAAATATGTTTTTAAACGTGCATAAACAACCTAGCATATCAATGCAAGTGATATTTTTGATGAAAAATGTCGTGACGAATTTATAGAAATGAAAAGAGGCCCCACCAAAGCACCCATACTAACCGCTCCTTCGTGCAGGAGCCACCTTAAATTCGTCCTCTACAATGTATATCGTATACAAATATTGTTGAGCATTAAACTTACCACGTACACTGGATCTCTCATTACGATCATAATTACCGGCATGGAATCGTCAACAAGAGCTAACGGGCCATGTTTCAATTCACCGGCCATAATTCCTTCGCTATGCATGTACGTTAGCTCTTTTACTTTCTGCAAATATGTAGAGTTAGTAGTCGTAATAACGTTAGTTGTCGCTTCTTCTCGCGTACTTACGAGTGCACCTTCCATGCAAGTGGCGAAATTGTATCCGCGACCCATGATCAACAAAGATTTGTGTTGAAACAAAGACTTGGCCAGCTCCTTAACTTTATCATCGAGCTTCAATACTTCGCGAATGAGATTGTCGAGATTTTTCAAACCCTCGATAATCTGGAACATAGTAAGATTTAATTACATTTTACAAAAGACAAAAAAAGCAAGAAATGTACGTTAAACGTTGTAGGCGTTACGTACCTGTAAGCGTCTGGCGCGCAGAGAGATTCTGTCCTCGCTCATTACTAGCGCAAACATGACGAGAGAGATGAATTGCGAGGTGTAAGCCTTAGTACTTGCTACACCGATCTCGGGACCGGCGTTGATATGCACCCCACAATGAGATTCGCGACAGATACTACTGCCGACTGTGTTGGTTATACCCACGATAAGAGCTCCGCGACTTTTGCAATAACGCAATGCCATTAACGTGTCAGCTGTCTCGCCTATTATTACAACAAGTACAAGTCAATAACAATCCAATCATTTTTATCACGTGAAAGGGATATTATTACAAGTCTGCTTTCACAAGTAAGCATTTCGTCAAGCCATACCCGATTGAGAAATAAAGAAGCAGACGTCGTCTCGAAAGACTGGCGTATTACGGTCCAAAAAATCGGATGCGAGCTCAACCATCACTGGCAATTCTGTCAGTTCCTCGAGAAGCTGTCGCGTAGCTATGGCAGAATGGTAACTCGTACCACAGCCGATCAGCATGAGACGTCTGCATCTCTTGATCTCAGGAATGTAATCCTGAAAAAAGTATTCTTCTCAATACCAGAATAGACTCCATTTTTCCGTTCGGGAAACACTTTTCAACAATTATTTGCAAGCGTTACTTTAATTCCGCCCAAGGTGACCGAGTTGTCTTGAAAATTCAAGCGTCCCCTCATAGTATTGACCACCGACTCCGGCTGCTCGAAAATCTCCTTCTGCATGAAGTAATCGTAATTGCCCTTCATGATCTGCTGGATCTCCATTTTCAGTGTCGTGATTTCGCGAGCGTGTGGATCGTCCATGCAACGACGAAGACGATGAATACTCAGCGCGCCTTCTTTAACAGCTGCCACGTCGTCGTCCTAGCGATACGAAAAATGTTTTGCAATCCTGCCTAAAATTTGCGATATAGTCCGTCGATTCGCACCTCTAAGAATATCACGCGATTCGTGTGTTCGATTATGGCGCTCGCATCGGAAGCAAAAAAGTATTCGACCTCCTTGTCCTCGAGAGGTTGAAACTCGGATGTACTCTCGCTACGCGGCATCACCGGAAGTTCTGCATTTCTGCCATGCGGACGATGATCTGCGCAAATATTGAGGCATTGTTCTATTTTACAAAGATATTTAAAAAGTCTATTTTTTCAATAAATACAAAATAAAAATGTTGCAACCTGATGTCAGAATGTATAGAGAAAATATTGTACATTCTCGGGATAATGAGAATAAAGCGAACGTATTAATACAGTACGATAAAGAACCACATCTACAATACTAACGACATTATCAACCACTATCGGGATATTTTTGTATATCATACATACGTAACATATGTATACATGTAAAATTTATTACTGCACGTATTATTGCGAAAAGTATTTATTTGCATCAATGTTAGTGAGAAAACAATCAGTGTTGATGATCTCAAAAATTTAAGATAAAAATGGTTAATTATTAATTTCTCTCAATTATTGTTACGATTATTCTACTAAATGTACCTATATTACAGTTTCTGTTTTCTTATCGTATAAGCTATACTGAATTGTCATACCAGAAACGAGAAATCGTGTGAACCTTCTTTCTTCACAGTCTATGGAAATAAATTAGTTTCTCTTTTTTTTTTACCGAAACTTCTTTCTTTAATTCATAAATTACCAGCTGTAAGTTACGAGTTCGAAAATCATGATCGACTATTACACGATCTGTTTTCGTTGAAAATGTAGAATTGAGATGCAGATTAAATTGTATGTGTATTTGCTAATACGAAAAGGGTTTTTGGTCATAAAAGTAAGCAAATTTATTTCGACATATAGAGCACGTAAAGTTTTCACGTTATTCCTCGTTTTTGATGTCACAAATCGATATAGCTGTGCGGTAAATAGAGAAAATAAGAGTATTGAGTTATTTACTTGCTATTACTTGTTTTCTTCTAAGCCCCACACCAGTTGGCACAACATGTAATATCATACGATATAATGAATACGAGCAGTACAAATAGCGACTATTGTATAATTTTAATATTCATACCTCGCAATCTTGAGGAATATTAATAATACCCAAAATATGTTAATTAGCGTAGCTCGCTACGAGACAATGAGAATGGTATCACCGCGACGACAAAACGAACGAAAATAATGCTATGATGTGGTCAACACCTAACGAAATAAATATACTATAGCGATAATTACTCATAGTAGCGAGTGGAAATTAAATATATGTATATCCCGAGAGTATATTACATATTCCTCTCTACATTAATCGAACACTGGATAGCCAGAACCTGTTATCAGCGGAAAGTGGGAGTAACTTGTAAACTATACATGATAGGAAGGTCAAAAGTATACGTACGGAAAGCGTAGCGCGATACCATCCACTATCCATCCAACCATCCATCGTCTTTCCTCGCATAAAAGTCAGAAAGACAGCCAAGCGTTTGTAAAGTTAAAAAAGACCGATCTTACTTATGTACAACGATCAAATCACAAGACAATTCACCGAGTTAATCAGGCATAGAGAGCAAGCGGAGAGAAGTTTAAACTTGACGTAAAGTATTACCTTGAGACGGTGCTTCACCTTCTGCACAGATTGGGACGCGGGGAGGAGGAAAACGAGAAAGAAAACAAAAACGATTAGCGCACAAATAATGCCACAACGGTAACAGCAAAATGATCGATATAACGGCAAACATCAATTTAATGGAACGAACGGCCGGTGCTGTATGCGGTACAAAGGACGAGCATTAAGCGCATGGTGAGCGTTAATTTAAAAAATTTATTAAATACGAAAAATTTTTCCAGAAATTATGTCATTCTTTACTAAATTCTTCTAATGTCTATCGTTAAAGATTATTTCTAAAAGAAAATTACTTTAGATTAATTATTTTATTTCGTCTAAAAAACTCATTTAGAACTTATCTTAGAAATACCACAATATATCAATAAAATAAAATAAAATTTATCACATTAATGATAAATTTTATTTTATTTTATTACATATAATGTGATATAATACGATTTTAAATTGGTACAACACGATCTCAACTTTCTTCATGTCATATATTTTTTTACAAATTTTCCCGAGAAGCATGTTATTACGAGAACACATGCAACTTACACATCGTACAAGTTCTTGTAAATATAAAATATTTGTCGTTTTACCGCGTTTACATTGTTTTGAAGACTAACGCTTCGGTCGAGGGATTACTTGTTAATCCCTTAGATTTTTACGTTTAACAATTAGATCGCACTCCGTTAGCACTCGATAAGTAGTAACGTTGCAATTTTCAACATATCTCGTCGCAACCATTAAAATTTACTTATTTCTGTCTGCTAATTTAAAAAAAAATACATACCAGATATCTCACTTTTAATACCGAAACTTGCGCTCCTAAAGCCGCTTGAAAAAAACAAGTGTCTATATACTAGCATGTAGCGTTCGTGGATTTGTAAGAAACAAAATTATAAAAGTTTCGTCTCGCGCGTAAGCAGGTCTGCGTTACAAG
>NW_011967125.1:208023-212012 GCF_000949405.1 Vollenhovia emeryi
GTTACAAGATGAGTCACTTGGAACGAGAATAGAAATATGCCAATTAGCGAGCAAATGAGAGCATGTGTTACGGTGTTAAAGCAAGAAAACGAATGTTGGATAACAGCCTGTGTGATAAGAAACTAAAGACCTGAACGCGACTGTCGAGATCGACGATGTTAACAATTTTGCACGAAAGACAACTGTACGTAAGAGTCATATGAAATATCGATTTAGGCATTTCTCAATCACTGGATCTTAGCGATAGAGGTAGAATAGTGCATGCTCGACAGTAATTGTTCACAATGATAATCGTGAGTGGATCAAGCGATACGCGCATCAACAAGAAACATTTCGATTTACCACATATAGATATGAAGCCATTTTCGTTTCTTTTTATATTCTCGTGTTACAGCGAGAGATCCAGTGCCGAGACCGGAAATCAAGATAAATTTAGTATAATAGGATGTATATACCTTTGTTTATTGCGCATTGAAGATCGTCTGACGGCATGAAAAGTTGTAGAACATAACCGCAAGGTGTTCATGCAAAAGAAACACTTATATAATAATCCACAGTAAACTCATACGGAAAGAGAGCTCATGTGCAATGCAACTTGCCAAAGTCTAAAGGAACAGGCGATAAGTATTGGAATTAATAGTCATGCATCTATTCGAACTCTTCAACAATTGCAATACTGATGGACAAACTAACAAAAAAAAACAAGAAAAATGTTGCAAATCTAAAAATGCCATATTACAATTAATTTCTATTCAATTACATCCATTGTTATGTTTAATTAATATTTAATAATACAAGATCTAACTTGTGAAATGCTAATCTTGAAAAATTAGTTTACCCGAATGAATACGCGATACACTACAATACGATCACAAGAGTATACGGCGATGTCTCTCCGATAAACGTTATTTCAATGAGCATTGCGCAAAAATCAACGTATGATATAATATCAAGATACAAGATGCGTGTGACAACATAAATAGTAAAGCCAGATATAGTTTAGTCGCACGAGCATGTTTATTTTCATATCGAGTATCTTGTAGTTTGGTATTAATGGAAAAAGCGCATGCTTAGTTAGTTATCAGTCATAATGAAGTATTAGTCGCCTTTCTCTCAAACGTGGAATTGCGTCGACACACAATCGACACTGCAGGTAGATTAGATAGATAAGAGAGATCCTCGAGCAATACAATACAATACAAACGCCTTCGTATCCGCTGATTAATTATCGCGTAGGGAGACGCGTACCTAACGCTCTTTGCCTTTATATTATATTAAAATACCAGACAATGTTGGATCGATAGTTACGATCTCGATACTTAACGCTTGACATCGGTCAGGAATAATCCTTTGGTTTCTCGTGGCGTAGATCGAAATTGGATCTTTCCGCGATATTCAAACTTACCTTTTCCGTACAGAATAGGCACGTGATCGGTAGCCAGTCTAGTTTTCGTCTTGATACCAACGATAAGCGGCGATCCTCGCCTCGTAGCTACGCACTCACCCGGGAAATACTTGCTTTTGAAACATAGCGCGAAAGCCCCTTCCTAAAAATGATAATAATATTTCCGTTATCTTACTGTGGATTTTTACTGTGTTTAATAGCAAATGTAAACTAATCACAAAACAGTTTTTATTTAGATATTAATTAATATAATTCTTACCAATTGCTGAACAACTTGCTCGACGAGCTCACGGAACGAATACGCGGGATGCTGTACCCAGAGATGGTGGATCAATTTAGCGATAACTTCGGTGTCGGTATCGCTTTCAAATACGTATCCTCTCTGATGCAGCAGAGTTTTGACTTCCTTGTAATTCGTCACGATACCTACATTCAAGACAATCGTACAGGAAGAATCGAAAGAAAGATTTCGTAACGGGACGCATACATATATATTGTACATGACGAACGTTACCATTATGAACAACAAGAAAGGCGTGCTCGCTGTCAGAACGCTGGGGATGGGCATTTATCTCCGATGGTACACCATGGGTCGCCCATCGCGTGTGAGCGATGCCGACGTGATATTGAGTTTCCGATTCAAAGTCAAGATCAGTGCCTACGAATAAACATGGTTAATTTTACGCGACAATGACGACAAAAGCGGTCGAGCGATGCGTAAGAAAGACCACGCCAAGTAGTCCCACAAGTCTGAAAACGTTAACCGGCACTTACGACAAAATATTTCCTCTTCGAGAGCCTTGACCTTTCCCTGCTTCTTAATAATCGAGATGTCCTTGCCATCCGCACTGTCGAGGGCGACGCCTGCAAAAGGACATCGTGTAAAGGAATTCCTATAAACCAATACGACGTTGCCTCTTTTATTTATTTGCCGGGAAGCTCTTTTCCTTTCTTTTCTTCTTCGAACCATCGCATCGCAAATTAAAATAAAAACGAATGAAAAAAGTAGAGTGGCCGAGTTGAATCCAAGGTGGAATCTAACTTGAACGATAGAAATCCTATCCCTTTACCACGTAGATATTCAAGGACACACACACTCTCTCTCTCTCATATGCGACATTCAAAACTGCAAGTAATTACTTATATGTTTCAAAATGTGTGAAACGAAAACCCATGAGAAAGATTATTCTTTAACTATCTTAAGATATTTTAGAAACTTTGTTTTTCTTAATATCTTGCATTTTTCTAGTATACTTTCTAGTATCAGGTATAGTCGAAAATAAATAGTCTTCTTTTGTTGCTTCTTTATCTTCCTCTCCATCTTTTCATTGTGAAATAACATTTTCATAAAAGCACAATATTTTTGGTGGAAAGAAATTTCAAGATTAGAAATGTCGACTTACCTGCAGAATCATATCCACGATATTCTAATCTCTTGAGGCCAACGACCAATAGTTCCAATATCTCCTTTCTGCTCTTCGGCGTCAAGTAGTTTAGATAGGCAAAAATTCCTGAGGAATTCAAAACACAATTACTACTCAAATCATCAACCATCTATGATAAAAATACAATCACATTGAATTATTGTTGATAGATACTGTTGATAATAAGAATATTATATCTATCTTCCACTCTAATGTTATTAATCATTTCTTATTAATCAATAATCTTCAAGTATCACATAATATCTAACGTCTTGGGCGACCATAAAATTTGCAAGTTTGCATTAACTGTATTAGTATAATTACATATAATTAATGAGATATGACCCTGTGACAGAAGCTTTTCTTAAAATCTATAATTTAATATTTTCTTTTTTATTAATTTAGCTAGTTAGTTTGTCTCTCCTCCTTCCCACTCCATCTCCCTCTCTTTTTCACTCAATACCGTTTTATCCGTATTATTCTATTACATTGTGTAAGTTTTCCTTGGACGGTTTAATCGCTCTGATAAGCATTATACATATGTGCATTTACTTGACACCTTTAACGTTCATCTATTAATTAATCATAAATTTTTTATTATATACGTTATATTAACTCCTGTATATTTTTTGTTTTATTTTTGTCTTTCTCCAGATAATTGAATTTCTCTTTCCGCCAACTCCCACGGATACGACCTTCGGAATCGAGAGACGATGCTCAGTGTCAGTGAAATGAAGAGAATCCGTAGCTAAGGCGAATGTCTTTTATTTTTATACTTGTAGAATTTATTTTTAAATAATATTAATATAAATATAAATTCGTCTCCCTGTGACTTTTCTCCAAGATGCAGCTAAAGAAAATCAAAGACATTTATGGTGGGCGACAATGGGCCGTCTCTTCATTCCATTGATCCCTGAACCGCCTCTCGATCTCGAAGGTCGTATTCGCGAGAGAATGCAGAAAGACAAATTAATTCGATGTAACGGGAACGTAAAAAGAGAATATTAACATGCTAATCCGTAGAACAACATCAGATATGCAAATGCACAAGCCATATAGCTCGAGAAGCGAATAATCACAAATGTAAGAATTCCCCTAGTTTACTATCTACCTCTAATCTAATAAAAAAAATCACTTATTGATTTTTATATTTTATAATT
>NW_011967125.1:212575-222857 GCF_000949405.1 Vollenhovia emeryi
TTTGCGAGGAACAGGGAAGGCCGGGAATCTCGGTTGGCTTAATGACGAGAAAGAACAGGTAATTCAAGACATAAGCGCGCCGGTGAAAGAGAAAGTGCGCGTGAGGTTAAACGAGAGATTCGGACATCGGACCGCGGTTATCGCCATGTTATCACGCGCAGCAACCGTCTTTACATACGGTACACATCATCGAATTTCGAATAAGAACAGAAATCGTCTTTGTCCTAAACCAAATTCTCCAAACATTTCATCTTGTTCGATTCAATTTAATTCAATTCCATTTATTTCTTATTTTTAATAGAAATCAATGTTATTTATTCTTATTTCTAACAGAGGCAAAAGGAGGGAAAGGAATTCTTTTCATTATTTTATAATATTTCGCATATTCAATAGATCATCAACCAGCGATACTGATTTCCGATTATATCATATATCTACGAATTAGAAATTAAGACTTATAACTTGGTTTTTACTCGATCTTAATCGAGCAGCAATAACAAATAGAATATCAAGCTAAACTCCAACATTTTATTTACAAAATGTGGAGATTACCTAGTTGAATAAGATTTCTCAAATTTTATCGGCGAGTAATTTAATGTTTATGAACAGAGCACTACATTTCATACAATTAGACTACGCAATACTGGAATATATTAAACGTATTCTTCTTACAAAATCTCGCTTTTGTTTCAATAGAGATATACGACAGTACTGTCGATACCCTACAACAATGCCTCGCGATGCTAATCAGATAGAATTACGTACGGATCGAATGTACAATGGAGTACAATGAACAAATATATATTTTGTCTCATTGTATGTGCTTCCAGTTAAACATTTATCGTAAAATGTGCCATCCAATGTTGATGCAGTTATATTTCAAAAAATTTAATTATTTAAACTTGTCTCGTAATAAATTTCATGTACGCACACGCACACAAAATATAAATTTTTTTCATTTCCAAGTAGAACTACTAACTCATGGCTGAGAACGACTGCGAAATGCGATATCCAAGCACGCTTTTTACACGGGAAAAATCTAATATTCATTTTGATCGCACCCGATTGTCCCACTTTTACTTCGGTTGATTTCACTCCGAAAGTTTCCCCGAGTGTTTTTTTAATTCCCCTAGATAGACGCAATTTAGCCACAAACTTGTATACATATAAATACTATATACAATACTAGACCTTTGAGCTGAAAAGCGAAGCAAGAGTTCCACCATGTCTTGTTAGCAGGGTTGGAAAGTAACTCGTTACTTGTAACAAAGTTACAGTTGCTTTTTTTGGTAACTCCAACTTAATCTCGTTACTTTATATATTTTTAAACCTCCATAGATCGCATTAGGCCTTGCATTTGCGCATAAACGCCTTTATCGACACTTAACAATTGAAATGCAGATTTGATATTTTTATTTTGATTGCAAGAAAGTAACTGCAAAAAGTAACGATTCGTTACTTTTTTAGTAACTGTAACTAGATACTTTCGTAAAGTAACTTTGCCAACCCTGCTTGTTAGGTAAATATCTGTCAGTGACTGACCCAAACCGATGCACACATGCTACTTTATTTACCTAACAAGACATGGCGGAGCCCTTACCTCACTTTCCAGCTCTAAGATAGTAGTTTAGTAGTATATGTATAGAAGTCTGTGGATTTATTCGATTACAATATTGACAACATGACAAATTCTTTGTTATCTTATTATATCTGCTTATTTGTTAAAGAGTCGTCTTTCAAGATAATAAGCGACTCGAAAATAAAACAGCAATTCAATACGTATCTCCATTATTAGCAATAAAATGTATCATTACGATACAAAAGATGAAAAATTCTATATCTGTATCTGTCGATCATAAATCTCGATTTAAGTAGATCTCCGAGAAAGACTGCGTGATCGATAAGACTTGAAGAGAGACTCTATTTGTACACAACGACGAGAGAATTTTTCCTGAGCGATTCATACGAATATCCACACGAATGATCCCTGGTAAAAATTCCGTTAGAAACGGATAGAACATGAATTAAATTCTATCTGTTTCTGACTGTTCTACTATGCGTTTTCGCGAAACGCATAGTAGAACAGTCAGAAACAGATAGAATTTAATACATATTCTATCCGTTTCTAACGGAATTTTTACCAGGGATCGCGCAAGAGTATCTTAACAATTGTCCTGCTTCATTTGCGGAAGTCAGCTGTAAAAGCGATTTGATGTCACGGATGATAAGCAGTCTAGCGATAAAGAAATTCTTATCGAATAACGAACGCGGCAGTGTTTCGGAATTGTCGGATATATCGAGCATTTTTTTAAGAAGAGATATTTAATATGGCTTGGCTTTATCGCAGCAATACACGATCATGCTCGGATTAACCACATTGATTAGAGATAGTCTTTCTGAGTAATTCCATTGGAGGAATATCCGTTCCGCATTACATTACATACTCGTGCAGTCATAGTTACAATTCGCTATTGTTTCTTGGAAAAAACAGTACAAGTATTTTTCTTTTAACAAGATCCAACTGTTTTATCGCAATATTTTTTTAAACATCAATGAAAGAATGTTATATCCATAGACACAGTAAATATAGACTGAGCGTCCAATTGAATAAGCTGAAGCTTGTGAAGAGAGAGAGAGAGAGAGAGAGAGAGAGAGAGAGAGAGAGAAGATTTAAGAAGACTTTCGTTCTCTGTCTTACACCATCATAAAAGAAAAGAACCGTGTCTTCGCAGTACTACACAGGCGTGATTCTCCCTTCTCGCGATGGTGAGACAGAGAAGTCTTCTTAATCTTCTCAAAGAAAGTCTTCTTAAATCTTCTCTGTCTCTCTCTTCACAAACTTCAGCTTATTCAATGGTACGCTCAGTCTATATTTGCTATGTCTATGGTTATATCACTATATTTCGTTTCGAACGGACTGATAATCGAGATATAAATAAATTGAACAAAAAATTCGAACGAGGCAAATATTTTGACTTGTTTCGATTCTTGTTCTATATGAAAATTGGGCGCGAGAATTGATATAAAGTTGATGCAAAGTTCTTCAAGTAATCTTTCGGGACATTCGCTTCACACGAGAAACAGCGAAACTTTATTGCGACGCAAAGGTAATTGAAATGCAGCCAACGTGCACGAACGAGACCGCGGTTGAATGACCAGGCAGTCGATGGATAATCGCGATAGCATCATCTACTAGCACGACGAACTTGGCCTTCCGACCTACTGACCACGATATTCCTCATATGCGCGCCAATCAATTACACGACAAACTCGATTGACGAGCGAATAACACGCTGCTCATTTATGATTTTCTTTCTTCGTGTATAAACGTATACTCCCATTAAAACACAATTTATTTTCCTTTACTCCTTTAATTATCTTTAAACGTTCGCAAGCAGTTCAGCAAAGCTTGCGTTTATATAATATAATGTAGTAGAGCAAAAATTTATACATATATAAATTATATAATTATTATATAAAGACATTTATTTAATGTTAGATACATATAATAAAATGAAGAATATAAAGCTGGAATAGTATAATACCCGGTTGAACATGCGTCCAATAATAATCTAAATATTCTAGTACTTGAGACTTTCCGCTCGAATACCTCGTAATTGAATTTATTCATAGCAGTCGAATCTCGCGAGGTAAACGAAATGGCGGGGCCGAAGGACGGGGGATCGGGGAGAAAGGAGTCGCGTATTCGAAGGTGGATATCTCTGTCGCGTCTAAATGTCATATGTAACTGTCCTGTGCTATGTTGCTGCACCCTCTCGCCTCGGGTTCGCTCAGGTCCGCACACCGCGAAAAAGAGACTTTCACTCGACGCTGCGCCGAACGTCGTCGATTTCGTATCAGAAATTACGTATCACCGATACAAGCCATGGCACAAGAATAGTTGCAGGAACGTGCTCCAATCATTTCCCTATCCAAGATGATATGTTCTGAGGATGAAGCACAGTGACCAGATAAAAAAATGCGCAGATTTTTCAAGTGCTTTAATCACAGAAGTGTTTCTTCGAAGTTTCAAGCTCAAGCCTTCGATTAATCGCCCGAGCGATTGGTATCAAACTCCAGAGGATTTATGCAATAATTTAGAGTTTGCGTGAAAGAAACTCACTCAAACTGATATCACACAATATTCGGCGAGAAATTGATCTCGTGTCGATTTTATGGATCACTCGAATCATTCCAAGGAATATTATTGGAGAAAGTAAGCAGCTAGTTAGCGAATTAACAATGTTGCCATAATAATATTTCCATGTACGCAACAAAAAAGAGCTCATCGATCGATACATGCGATAACCTTTAGAAAGTGGTCATTTTTTTAGAAACGAGATATTTCCTTATTCTAAAACTTGATAATAACAAGTTTAATAACGTTCGTTAATTGCCACAGACGCTTCCATTAACTTGGTCTCGACGGAAGAGGGTTTTTTTAGCACTGTAGAGCCATTTGGTGAATACCGAAACGCAATGTAAGTGTAGGTCGACGCCCGAGGAAGCCGTGTCGATTACATTCCGCGAGAAAAATGAATGGCATGCTGTAACGTTCCTGCGAGCGCACGCGAACGCATCGCCAAATCGACGTGGCGTCCCCGAGGCTTCAATCGTCATTTGTCATTCAAATTGATCGTTATTCTATTTTATAATCGGAAAAAGTCCCCTATTACGAGACAAGTTCCTAATATGAGATAGGGGGGGTTTCTGTCAAAGTATCAAGCATCGTCTATTGGTTCCATCACGAATTTACTGCTCTTCAAGTGAAATCTATTCAGTGGAACATTCATTGTTATATGTAGATCGTGTAATCGTCGCAAAAAAAGATTTCTGATTGAATTTTGACATTGAAAACCCGCTATCTCGCATTAGCAAATTTTCCTCTATGTATCTGTTGTTTCAAACTCGACAAATTTCAATGTTATTATTTCAATATCAAATTAAACAGCGGTGACTACTTGCTATCGTATCGGTAAGTTTAACATCCGCTGAATAATTTCTTATCACGAGATCTAATTAAAAAAAAAGACTTCGGTCAACTGTTCGGTGACACGATCGAAAATGTGACTGGGAAACCTGTGGACTTTCGCAGTCCTTTCGTAATGACTTTTCGAGCCGCCGCGATGCCTTACAAAGATGTTACACCATCTAAATCTCGAATGAAAGTAACGTAAACCCCATCGCAGATTCGTGAAATTGCTCCGAAACAAAAACTGTTGTAAGAACTCGGAAATTTACGTTATCAAATTCACTACAACTGCACAGTTTCGTGTTATCGAAATCGTGTAAGAGCAAGTATTTTGCCATAAATATCATAAATTAGCGGCGATCATCTTCTGTCATTCATCCAGTCGTAAAATTAATATATTATTATGCCAAAGATTTTCTGTGTAATTGTAGAGAAAAGTCCCCTATTATATGAGACAGGCTCCTAACAGCCGGGGTTCGACGTCAAAATTCAATCACAAATTTTTTTCGCGACAATTACACAATGAAATTTCCACTAAACAGATTTCACTCCAAGGGCAATAAACAGATGATACCTATTAATTTAGTAGCAACCCCGCTATCTTATATTAGAAACTTATCTGGTAATAGGGAACTTTCCGCTATATAAGTACACGTACATGTATGTGCGTAAAATAATGAAATTTTTACATTGACAATCTCAAATGTGCAATGTCTATACGCTAGAGTGCGTACGCTAGAGTACGACTTGCTACTATCGTTAATAATTGCAATTGTTATTTTGTCTAAAATTAGAACACACATCGCTCGGCATTTACAAGTAAACACCGACGACGAGCTCTCTTAGCATGTGTGCGCGTTTCCTCGTTCGATTCCGTACTTCCGGTACGAATGCGTTATCGCTATTATAGTATTTTCTCTTATCATTTTGCAGAAGAGGGTAATACACTTATCGGATTAACGCATAAAAAATAATGAATAGCACCGATAATTGACCGACAGCGATCAGATATATCGCAACTATAATGTTAATCTATCATTCGCGATATCAGAAAACTAACATATTCAAATGCAGTACGGTTAATAACATTTATTCCTTCCATAAATCATACATGCGATGTATGTAAATGTCGTTAGACAACTGATGTTAAGACAAAATTGATGACATCAGGATAATAATGTGCCAAAAGCACTTTTTAAGGATGCAAAGAAAAATAACGTGTCGACTCATTTGTGTCTATGCAATTTTTAATTGATATACCTTTGTCATAAATATCAGAAATTAGCGACGATCGTCTTCTGTCGTTCATCCAGTCGTAAAATTAATATATTATTATGCCAAAGATTTTCTGTGTAAAGAGACAATATAAATCTTTCTTCTTCCATATGGAGCTTCGTTTGTTAGGCAGAGGACGGATCCGTAAACGCTTCAGGTCCGGTTTCGCCGAACGTCGCTTAACTTTAATCTTATTGTTAGTTTAATTCACGTTTGTCTCTTTCTAGAGCAACAGTTGAAAAGAGACAAAAAAAACGAATTAAGCTAAGCTTGAAGTTCAGCGACGAAACCAGACCTAAATCTGTCTTATTGTTAGACTGTTAGACGTAAGACAAGGCAGAGAAAAAGTCAAGTCGTGAAAGTCTCTTGCATACGACTCGAGTACTTCTCTGCCCAGCAATCGAATTGGCGTGTCTCGTTACGTCAATGGACAATCCGACGATTGCGTACCGGCTTGACGCGGCGTGGCATGAAATCGACGAGTCGCGACACGTTCCACGCAGCTGGGCGTAATCTCGTCGCTCGATTTCACACGGTCGTGTTCCGAGAACGGCGGTCGAATTAGACACGATAACACACCTGCGCGTTACTTGACAAAATCGACGAGTGCGTAACGAGCGAGTCGAACTCGTCGCATCGCGACCACGCCACGTCAAGCCGGTGGAGAAAACGACAGCGGCGGCGACGACGTCAAAATTCGCTCTACGTACTTACCGCACATGTTATCGAAGCAGCTCGCCCGCCACGTATGTAGAGACACGAGCGGAAGGCAAACGGCAAGACCAAGAGACAGACGGTGAAAAATTGATAGAGAAGTAGGAGCGGAACGTCACTTTCGCTAGGTATAGCCGCGATACGTACGACGCACGCTACTCCGACTCTCTGAGCCGTGCGACGGCGTGCTGACGATTTTTATGACGTACGGCAGTCGCACGCGCGCGCACCAATGTACATACACGTGTCAACTGTGAAAGGCGTAGCTGTCAACGTATGCTTTCACCGACACGAGCCGACCGAGCTGGCGCGCTTATCGATCGGTTCACCGATCGCGATTTACCGATCACGCAAGCGCGACGCATCGTCGCCAAGTATTAATCTTCCTGTTACTACTCGATCGGCCGCCCGTAGGCTCGTAGCTGCTACGCGATCTACACCGGTCGAACGCACACGACACTCGCAGCGAGATCGAACACTCCCCTCGGTCGAGTCCGCTGAAATTCGGTCACTACCGTCGTATTCGTGTGCCAACTACGGTACAGAGTGTGCTACTTGACGGGGATAGTGGTCGGTAAAGCAGACTCGGGCGAATTTGGAGACGCGGACACTTGTGTAACATTGCATTTACATTGATGAGTGAGAAAATATAACCAGAGAGAAACCTGATGAGGAGCATTTTCGCTTGGCTCATTCCAGCGCCCTACGCCCATTTTCATTTTTGCAACTATACATTTCGCTACACCCATTTTCAAGCACTGCCACTTATAGTCTTCACTTAATTTCTCAAGCAGGTAATGCAGTGCCCAATTTTGTTTTGCATGCTTGAAATGTCGGTAACACGAGAGCGTTATTGATTTTTCGTAACAGTAGCGAGCGAGAAGGTATAAGAGCGAGCGAGATGGCAATAAGAACGAGCGAGATGAGATAAACACATGCGAGCCGCGAGGAAGACTCGATCTCAATCCTCGAGCCTTCTTCGCTCCCTGTTAAACAGGGAGCACACACACTTATGCAAAAGTGTGTGCGCCTCGCTTTATTCTCATCTCACTCACTCCTATTACTATGTATCTCGTTCGCTCTTATACGATCTCTTAAAAATAAATCAAATCCACAGAAATTTCAAGTAAATGTAAAGTAACAACTTAACAAAATTCAGCGATCGCACGACGATATCGATCATTGATTATTCGCAGAGAGCGATCGCGGTTTCTTCCCGCACTTCGCAAACGCGTGTCAAGAAAGAATGATACGATATGCGAAGCGGCTCGGGCATGACCGATCAATTCGACTGTCGTCGCGTACGTGAATGATCCTGCGTACGGCGCCGTAAACACCGAAAACAACGAGCGCGGTTTCCAAGAAATGACGTAGCGCCGTCAACACCTCGGTCGAAAACAATCCATTGAAATCCGCGCTCGGTTTTCGGCCGAGGTTTTTACGGCGCTACGTCATTTCTTGGAATCCGCGCTCGGTTTTTTCGGTGTTTACGGCGCCGTACGCAGGATCATTCACGCGGCGACAGTCGAATTGATCGGTTATGCCCGCGCCGCTTCGCATATCGTATTATTCTTTCTTGATACGCGTTCGCGACAAGTGCGAGAAGAAACCGCGATCGCTATCGCGCGTAGTGGCAATCGAATTCATTGTCAGTGACAATCGGACACAGTGAAAACTGAAGAATTGGCATTGGACACAGTGACGGTGACAAGTGACTTTATAAACGGAAGTGTGAATTCGCGAGTCAAGTGGCATTTGGATACAGTGTCAGTGACGAGTGACTATACAAACGGAAGTGTAAATTCGCGAGTGTGTCGGAGGACAGCTGAGACAACGACACCTGAGAGGAGGAGGCAACGGGCGCCATTGCAGAATCAACGTAAATACAACTCCGCCGCTGCGCATCGTGTCGGTGAGTGAACAGTTTTTTATTTAAGTAACGGAATCTACATTTTTAGATCGTAGATTATAGATTGATGTATTTCGTTACGTTAAAATGGATAGATTACAAATTATTTCACATTTTATTTAATATATTAAATTTATCGAAAAGAAGTGATTTCACAGAGCTCTACAAATTAAAGTATATCGAGCTCATTTTTTATGTTGAAAATCGTTGAAGTACATCATAGAAATTTCGCGAAATATAACGAATATTATCGATATATTCGGCCAACTAATCAGCTCTCGTAGCCTACCCATTTTTAATTAAAGAATTGTATATATGTATAAAGTAAAATATAATATGACGTGAGATTCCATTATATTTTGCCGAGAATGCTTAAATTTGAAATTATTTTCATACTTAATTTGAGATTATCGTAATATTCAATTATAATATCGGTGTCACTCGTGCGGCAAGTTCCTCTTTTCTGGATCTTACGTCATTTATTCTGCATGTCTCGCGATACTTTTAAGATGCGTTTCATATGAATACATGCATAGTCACACGCATCTCGTATTTTTGCGGTCAATTTTCGCGGTCGGTTTTCGCGATCAGTTTTACACAACATGTTCAACAAATTATTAATTGTTTAAAAATTACGTTCTTTCTTTAAATAACTTCTCTCCTGGTGGTGCATTTTTCGATACGATCGGCGCTCGCATATGGGTAAGAAATATCTGTCGGTGATAAAGCAATTATGGAAGGAATTTTCTTTCTTCCTGATCTCTGGTGAAAATGACCAAACTGTATGGCCAGGAGCAACGAAAGGTATGTCCAATCTGGCCCAACGAAAGAAGACTAGAAACGACAGGTTAAGTGGTCAATATTGGCCACTCCGATGGAGTATGATGTGCGGAATAAGTTGATTTGTTGTTATTTATCAAAATTCGGGTGGGTTATATTCTTTACATCTCGCATATGTGCGAGATTAACAAGACTCCTATTAAATCCCATTCGCGCGCGTATAGTCCCAAATCGGACCTTTTATAAATGGCGTCGCGGAGGAAAATGGATAGGACTATACATACATCGGAATACGGGCAGTGTAGAGATTGGAGTAGGCAGGGACAGGGGGACATAACTCGATAATTAAACAGATAGATTATAGTAATAGGGAGCGAAGAAGGCTCGAGGATCGAGATCGAGTCTTCCTCGCGGCTCGCCGGGCTCGCATGTGTTAGAGACCCTAGAAGATAGAGACTGGACAACTGGCGGAAGTGTCCACAAAATGGCCGTCAGTGCCGCGATTTAATTGAATCTTGTGCTGCTGTGTTGTGTAAGTAATATGATTTTTTTCATTTACACACAATCTCTAAATGAAAAAAATCATATTACTTACACGACACAGCAGCACAAGATTCAATTAAATCGCGGCA
>NW_011967125.1:226122-246276 GCF_000949405.1 Vollenhovia emeryi
GCTGTGTTGTGTAAGTAATATGATTTTTTTCATTTACACACAATCTCTAAATGAAAAAAATCATATTACTTACACGACACAGCAGCACAAGATTCAATTAAATCGCGGCACTGACGGCCATTTTGTGGACACTTCCGCCAGTTGTCCAGTCTCTATCTTCTAGGGTCTCTAGCATGTGTTATCTTATCTCGCTCGCTCCTATTACTGTCTTGCTCGTTTTTATTGCCATCTCGCTCGCTCTTATACCTTCTCGCTCGCTACTGTTACGAAAAACCAATAACGCTCTCGTGTTATCGACATTTCATGCATGCAGCATGGAATATAACCAAAATTGGGCACTGCATTACCCGCTTGAAAAATGGCACGAACACGCACCAAGTAGAGACTTTATCGGCAGTGCTTGAAAATGGGTGTAGCGAAATAGTTCTAAAAATGAAAATGGGCGTAAGGCGTTGGAATCAGCCGAGTGAAAACGGTATCAAGTATAATATAACGCCGGCGTGGCCGCTCTTATTATACTGTAATCTTATTCTACTAATTAATATGAACAACTTTTGTTCGAAACATTTTTTAATTTGCCTAATACTTGTTGAGATATTCAAGAGAAAATTTATAACTTTTTCAATGTTTAGCTTATGATATCTCGATAACTATCGGAGGGAAAAGTAGTACAGGACTTTTTTTACTTGAATTATGCTCAGGAATATGCTGTTGCAATGGTGTTGCAATTATTGAAATTTTTTGTGTATTGTAACATACACTGTTAACAATGTAATATTGATGCAATATTAGACCAATATTGCTAAAACAAAAAGATATATTCCTAGTGAGAAATGATTTGTCGATCGATGTCGTTGAGTCGTTTTTCACCGGGTTGGCTGAATAAGAAAAGGCGTCCATCTTACAATATTGGACCAATATTAGGAATACTAGATTTACATTATGTCCCAATATATTGTGCTGTTAGGACAATTGCGCATAATTCGACTTTCGCCAGCTTAAAAAGATGTGTCAAGTTTTTTTAACGTGTATACGATACGAATACGACTAAAAGTGATCTTTATAATTGAAGAATAAATTGCGAATGTTTCGTAAAAAACGGCATTTCAAAATGATGGACGAAAAAATCTGGCATAAAATCTATTGAACCGCAGATACTGCTCAGTGCCTCGTAGCTTTCATAAAACATTAATAATGCATTGTTAATATAAAAATATTTAACGTAAATTAATGACGAACACATTTGCATCTGTTTGATAAGAATAGAATTGCATGTAAAAAAATCGTAATCACTTTGAAATAGGCGATTAATCTTATCTCTTACGTGTATAGAGTAAGATATGCCTTTATCGGTATCAATAAGGAAAATAAAATCGTAAATCTCTTAAAAGAGATTTTCTCACAAGTGCTCTACTGAGAACATTGAAGTGGAAGACACTATACGTGTGTATGTGAGAAAGAAAGATTAACTTACAATATCTCTCGTGAAACAATTTCATTCACTCTTTCTTATCCACTTGTTTATTCGTTCCACTTGGAAATGTGAATCAGATTAAATTTATTCAATCTCTTATTGTTAGTAGAATATTTAGTAATTAAAGGGGCTTATTAACAGTAATCAGTTGATTGTAATCGTGAAGCAAAAGTCAATTTAAATCGAACAGACATCACACGTTACAAATCAACGATCTCAGGATTGTGAAACATTTCCGTCAGGAATTTGGTAATTTTTAACGTGCACGGGTACAAATTGTATTAACAAGTAGACGATTAAAATTATGACACTTGTGTTTGACTCGTGCTCGCTTCCACAAACATTGATGAACCAATCGTTTATTTTAGTCAGATATTTTACATATTTTGTAGAAAAAGTAGTAACTCCCATAAACAGGCAGATAAGATGAAAGTTATTGTGGCTAATATCGCCAACATTCACGAAGCTAATTTTGCAAAATGCACGCGTCACGAAGAACGTTTGCAAGCTGATTGTGCCACCAAGCAAATTTGCAATTATTTTTCCTCGGGTATCATAAAAAGTATGCATGGTGCTATGTGCGTGTAACACTAGAATTTTTTGGACCAGAAATCGGTATCTTGGGCATAATTAATGATTCCTCTCGAAAACAATATATCTTTAAGGAATAAATATAAAAGAGTCTATCGGTAAAAACTGGACGCATGGCTTACAAAGCCTTGAGACATCTGGTAGCGGCCAATCTGAGCTCCGTGATCTGCGAGAACGCGGGCGAGTAAACATTGTACACACAGTTATTCCCCTGCAGAACGATATTGTTGGACGCAGACGTGGCGGTGAATTTGGCGGAATTTGCTTTGCTCTGCAAGTCTCTCGCATTGACGTTGGCTGTTCCCAGCTTGAGGGCAACGCATCTCTGCACTTGGAAAATATCATTACCGAAGCAATTCAGGAAGATGCCGTCCAATTCTACCATCAGCGTACGTCCGGTCTGTAAAGGAAGTAACATCTTTAATCACTCAGCGCAAACCTGAGTAATGCGCGATAATAATTGTGAGACTCTACCGAGATAAGATTGTCAACAAAACCAAGTTCGCTCTTGATGGAGCTTTCAGCAGTGTCGACGCATCGTTGAGCATCGCTTGACGCTGTGTTCCAAATGTTTCTCAAAGTATTAGAAGCGGTATCGTAACACGGCTGCGCATTCTTGTCCTCTCCCTTCGCGGCATCCACTTCTTTCTGACAAATACACCAACCGATAATGAATAAATTAAAAGATAATAGGACAGTGTATATTCCATAAAACGTCATGTTTTGTAATTACACTAAACGTGGCATATATCGCGTTGTTGAAATAAATATTGGGGACTTGGACGAAAAGTAATTAAAACGAACTCGAAAAAGCTGTAATCGAGAACTCATTCGATTTTTCTAATAACATTAATTAGTGTACCTCGATTGACGGATTGATTACTCACACGTATCGCATCAATTGTTGGATTGCTATAATCGTTGTGTCTTCGCATTTGTTCTATCCAATTATTTTTTATTTTGAAAATTGTGTCCTGCGCGACGTTATTGCGAAGACGGTCCAGTTGTTGTATATTATCCTGCACTTGACCTTTCGATCTTTGCACGCCAATTCTCAGTACGTCCAGCGGATTAGCATAGGCCTGAACGAAACATTTTTCTAACAAACTTGATTATTTTCAAGAAGCGGATATTCTTGTAATCTTCGTGTACTAAATTCACAACTAAATTTTCTTGACGAGAGTATTACGTAGAGCTTGGCAAAAAGTTGTATGTGTGTGTAAGTTTTACATGGAAAAATGAAATTCTTAGAATTCAATCATTAATTCTTTTAAGTAAATTTTGAAACGAACATCCTTTGAACGAAAAAAATTCGAAAGTGTTATATCGTAGATTATTCCTGAAATAACTTACAGTACAAAAAGTCACTAAAAGACACAACGCTACAGCGGTCCTCATGTTTATTGGTGTCACTCCGGGAGTGGTTCGAAAAAGCCCGCTAACAGACTGAAGCAAGTTAATCGCACTCTCTTATATATGAATGTATATGTATATACTGTAGATGAATAACCCACAGGCATTAACTTGTATCAGTTCGAATAAAAGAGGGGAATCCGACGAAGCAAAATATTTGCGACATCTACCCGTATACGTGCAGTCTCGTGTGGATTCCCCACAGTAGCATGAAATTCCGGTAATCCCGGAACAAATAGAACATGTTTGATTATGATAAAGTGTACTAAGAATTTCGTCGTTAATAATTTTCACTGAGAACATCTGCCTTCATTCTTTATCTCGTGATATACGTACGCTATGCCTTACTTTGTTACCACATATACATATATACTTATACATTTTTTCACGTAGAACTATGCTTATCTCAGAAGATTACTCGCCGCAATTTCTAATGATATTTTAAATTTTTATCGCGCAATACGTAAGATATCTATTTTGAATGATATAACATGAAGAAATAGATTATTATGCGTATTGTAAATCAGAATTTTTCAACATAAACCATTTTATTTTGAAAATATTATCTTTAATGTTGGATTTACATACTTACTTCACAATATCACTAGTAAAAATAAAAGTTGTGAGAAATTCTCCACGCTGTGATCATAAATGGTGCTTTATAATACTTACGAAAATCGCTGCATTACAATACAAACTTATTATAATTAAATTTAATATCTACCTGAATTGCTTTCTCGAGGAGAAGCGCAAAAGTAAATCAATAAAAGAGGAAATCACGATTAAAGGATAAAAATTAAAATGCATTCATTATCTAGTGAGAAATGATTCGACATCAATTTGACGGTACCGATGTCGATTCAACATCGTTTCGACATCGATTGACGAGTCATTTCCCGCTGGGTAGTGCGTAATAGATACAGAAATTAATAATGATTGACTTAATTACGATCGCAAAGATAATGAATGCAAAAACAGTTTTATGTATGATCGTAATCAAAATAATCGATATAAAAATTTTCGCATCAATAAAACGTTTATCTTTTATCGGTCTTTATCCTTTTATCGAGATTGCATATCGAAGGACTTGTTAATTTTGTCTCGGCTTATTATTTGAAATGTGAGCCAAAGGAAATTGGCGAAACACGAGTGATTTATCATTTCTAGATCAACCAGATACAATGACATTTTACAGTTCCCAGTGAGAAATGATTCGTCGATCGACGTCGAAACGACGTCGACACCGTCGAATTGACGTCGATCGACGAATCATTTCTCACTGGGTTATGACGTATCTCCTCATTTGAACTCTAACAATAAGACAGATGTTAAGAAGTGTAGACAGATGTTTCAAACCGTACAAACATATCTTTTCGCTGAAAAAGTATTACGTAATTTAATCGCCGACTTACTAAAGCAATAATTGAATACCTTTATGTCGCCGCTGACATCTTTAACGATCGATAATGTTATAATAGTATATATCGCGTTTTGACAAAGAAAATGTGAAATATACAATATTGTATATGCAACAATGATTTATTTCAACAGAATATTATAGTTGACGGAAAAGATTAAATTCCGTAGATTTGTGACAAGAAAACAGAAGTAGATGTAACTATATTAGAAATTTCTGCAAAATCGGTCTTGTAAAATATATCTTTGACGAAGAACACAGCATAGGTAAAGATAAATGTCCTTCTCTCTACACTGCATTCCCGAGGTTATTGAGACACCTGGTAGCCGCCGACCTGGCCTCCGCGACCTCCGAATGCGCAGTCGAATAAACGTCGTTCAGACAAGCAGTAGCCTGCTGAAGGACGACATTGGATGCGGAATTAGCGGTAGATTTAGCGGAACTGGCATCAGTCTTTAAATTTTTCACGCTAACTTTGCTTATTCCAAGCTGATTGTTGATGCAACTGTGCAACTTGATAATGTCCCAAAGACTCGAATGTTGTTCGTAACAGTCCGGGAAGATTTTCTTCAATTTTTCTATTAGCTCGCGTCCAGTCTATAAAAAAATTAATCAATCAATCGGTAGAGAATAGTTGATATACAATTACAATTACGGATATTTACCGCGATAAGATTATCGATAAAACTAAGGTTGTCCTTAATGGCATTTCCTGCGCATTCTTGACATTGCCGGGCGTAGTACATAGCGTTGTAGTCGTTACTTTTAAGAATATTATGAGCAGCATCGTAACACGGTTGAGCATCCTTGCCCTTCGCTTTGGCCTCTTCCACCTCTTTCTAAAATAAAGAAACCAGCGGCGATTAAGCCAACGTAATATGTTTTTTATTTATATCATTTCAATCACCATCGACATCAAATGTCGTGTTTTGTTATTATTAAAAGTGTGTGTCGCAAGTGCCGAAAAATGTCGCTTGATAATTCGAGATGGTGGATTCACACATCTTTTAATAAATTTGAACACGCTTCTGATTTGTGAAAAGCGAAGAGTTTAAAACGAACGGTTTCTAATTACAAATCAGTATGAATAAATACTCACGCGTATCGTCTCAAGTATCGGATCGGCGTATTTGCTATACGCATCCATTTTTTGTATCCATTTCTTCATGACCGTCAGTTTTACGTTCTGCTCGGTATCATCGTGAGTGCGTTCGAGTTCTTTTATGGTACTTTCCACGGACTGTACTGTATTCCGTATTTGACGTAGCAAAATTTCTATAAAGGTTGCATCGGCCTAGGGTCGAGAATAAAAGTATTATAAATAAGTTATTTTGAACAAACGTACATTTTTGGTACCAGCATTGCCAATTACCGTACGCGAGTTTAATCGATGGCAGTATTTGTATATCGATAAAAAATGATAAAACGGGAACTTTACTCGTTCGAGGAAGACATTTTGATCATCAATTTCAAGTTTATTTTCTCTCGACAGATATCCGTTTTTACAATTTCTTTTAGTTGTATTCTCTTTTTATAACGTATACTTAATGTTACATCTTAAACTATATGTTGCGAAGACAAGATCGTATCTATCACAAATTATTTTTCAAAAGACGAAAGAGACTTACGGTGCAAATTACAGCCAAAAGGCATAATGCTATGGCGCTTTTCATACTTGCTCGTTAGAATCACTCGAGAGTCGTACAAGTTGGAAATATACCAGAAATACACTAACTGATGACAATCGATATTAATTTCACTCTTTTATACTTTTGGCTTAACGGAATGTGAGATCTTAATGGAATATCATAGTATTAGTTTTATTTCGACAAGCCATTAAATTTTATCCAAGAGATAGCAGAGATGTTGATAAGATGAGATATCATAAACAATTTTAAGAATTTGCTCGAAACACGTACGCGATGAGTGACAGTCGCGAGTGAGGAAATTTCCCGGGTAGCAATAGTGCCCATTTGGTGTAATAAATTGATAACTTTTTGATGTCTTAAAATAGATATCTATCAGATCAACTAATATGATAATTTTCAGATAATAGTCTTTTTCTTTGTTAAGATATTATAAAAAAGACACCTTTAAGACAACAGGTAAAATAGATACCAATTTTAAGACATACATTGGTTATCTTATAGTAAAATCCTAAAGGCAACCTTAAAGCGATAACTTATAGACACCAAATGGGCACTATTGCTACCTAGGTGAATTAACTTGCAAATATCGACAAACTGTTCAATAATTGTTTAATTACAATGTTTATTTTTCGTGAGTATATCATATACATAAAAAAATATCTTTTAGAATACGTCATATAAAGCTCTAGATTTAGAGTTTCCGAGAAGCATACCATTAACAAGTAAAGTTTTGTTTCGATACGCATAATTACATAACTGCATCTTTGGCAAATTGATTATCTTGATTTCTTAGGATGCATTTCGTTTTCTCTCGAGTGTCATTTCGATGTACATAAATTGTAATCGATAAACGTACTAGTCTCTCTTAAACACCCGAACTACTTCTATCTATGGCGTCTCGAACACATCTGGAGTGGGATGCCATTGCACCTTGACTTTCGAAGCGCGCTAACAAGTAAGCGTTGGTCAGACATTGGGTGGCTTGCAGAACGACGTAGTTGGACGCTGGTAATGCGCTATACTCGATTTTATTGGCGTCCTCCTCAAACTCCTTCACGGCAGTATTGATTCTCGTGAACTCATCGAGGATGCAGCTCTTGTTTTTTACAGGATCGTCATCGTGGCAATTCAGGAAGATATGATCCAATTCTTTTATCAGCCCCTCTCCAAGCTGTGGTGGACGCAAAGAGATTCAAATAAAGAATAGCATCATAAAATAAGGACAATGAAAACTTACCGACACGAGGCTATCGAGAAAGCTCAGGCTGCTCTCAATGGACTTTCCACCTTTTTCTTGACATGTGACAGCAGTTTTGTACGCTACGTCAGTATGCTCGTTTATGGCACCGGAATTTGTATCGAAGCAGTATTGCGCATCTACACCTTTATATAACTTGGCGTTATGTACTTCCCTCTAAAATATAGAAATAATGACAAGTAATTATTTGGCAAATTTTTCGCTAAATTTCCAAGTTAAAGTTGTAATTAATACTCACGCGCATCGATTCGATCATTAGATTAATGTAATTTCTGTAAGTATCCATTTGTTCCCACCATCTTTTCATGATTGTCAGCATGGTATCCTCTTTAGTATCAGTAAAGACACGTTTAATTTGCTGTATAGTACGCTCCACGCTCTGTTTCGCGGTTAATATTTCTAATTTTACGTCGTCCAAATCATCTTTTGGTGGAACGGGAGCGTAGACCTAAGTAGAAAGTAAACGTACTGTACTGACGAAAGTGATCAATCGCCGCATAGGTATTCTTGCTGTTCTGGTCGATTTGGATTAACGTTCAAGTTTAGTCGATAAGAGTACTGTACAAAACGATAAAAAAACGCAAATTTATTCGCACTTGAAAAAAAGAGCGATTCAGAATATTTCAGTAAACGTTCTGTTCATATTAAAACTGGTATTACGTGTTTAACTACATTATTGTACAAATACCATCATCCTTTGACTATCTTCTCATCATTTTCACGATCTTTTCTCGTAAAGAAAAGATAGGAACTTACGGTACAAAGTACAGCCGAAAAGCACAGCGCCGCTACGACGATTCTCATTCTTGCTTATTGGTATCACTTGGGAGTGGCTCTGTTGACACGAGAATTCGACCAACTGATAAGTATTACATTAATTGCGCCTTTTTATATATAAGGTATGATGAAAAAAAAACATTTTGACAAGCTCCGAGAGGTGGGTAGGGAGAGAGGGGAGAAGATAAGCAATCCCTGCTTAATAATCAATGTCTAAGAATGTCCGATCTCGAAGATTATACCAAGTCAGAAGTGTGTAGATATCCTTGCAAACGCGATTAAAGTTCTTTTAATCACTAAATAGTAGCCCTGTTTGAATTTTTAAAAGTCTAATTATTTAGTTTATTTGATCATTATGAAGATTATAGAACATGTCTTTCTTAATCCTAAAACTAACGTTCTAAAGAATACCAAGTTCGAGACGTGTGATCGTTGGTACTACTTATTATCATACTCCTACGTAAATCGCGCGATAGATTAGATAATCAAATTTGGTGAAAAATATAACGCTTGTTAAGATTCAGATTTGTATAAAGATAAGACTTGGCTTATCGCATCTAATTTTGCGACCTTGTGCGAAACGTACGCGTGATGAAGGTAAATTGCAAGCGTATGAATAAGGTACAGCAAGGAGTTCAAATAATTGTCGTTTTACAAATATTTTTTTTACTTCTTTCACTTTACATACAGAATTACTCTTTCGAAAAATACCATGGAATCCGGAACAGACTACGAACTACGCTAGTTTTACATGTAGAGTATCGCGTAATGTCGTGACGATGCTTTTTCCCCCCAAAATGATGCCAATTGTGGGACATTCCAATCCCTCTCGAGAATTATTTTCAACGAAGAATAGTCGTGATTGGCAAATTGCAGTGACGTTAAAGTTATGGGACTTTAAAATGGGATCTTTGTCGTAGACTTCACTGTTGTCGAAGGGGTTGTCGAAGGGGTTGTCGAAGGGGTTGTCGAGGGGGTTGTCGAGGGGGTTGTCGAGGGGGTTGTCGAGGGGGTTGTCGAGGGGGTTGTCGAGGGAGTTGTCGAGGGAGTTGTCGAGGGGGTTGTAGTTGTCGTGGTGGGGGTTGTATTCGCTTGTTCGATGCATTGAGTGGCTCTCATTCTGGTCGCATCTCCTGCCGAAATTGCGACAGAATATGCATGTTTTATGCAGTTGCTAGCTTGCATAATGACGTTCTTGGACACGGGCATAATAGTGATCTCTGCGGTAATGCTGTCGCTTTCCAAGGTCCTCAAGTTGCCCTCTAATCTCACCAAATCGCTGATGACGCAGATCTCCATTCTGGAAATGTCACTGTCGTGACAATTCAGGAAGATATTATCCAAATCGATCACCAGCGCCTGTCCGGTCTGTGGGGAGGGAAAATAAACTTTTAGATTAGGATGTCAGACCTAATTACAATGAATCGATTGCAATATATAGATGTAATTGTCTTGAAAACATACCGAGATAAGATTGTCGATAAAACCAAGATTGTTATGGATGGAATGTTGAGCGATACCTTCACACTTTGTAGCTTCGTCATCCGCTGTTTGCTCATTAGCTGCGGTAGCGTCGACGGCCTCTTCGTAGCACGAGTCCACGTTTTTGCCCTCCGCCTTAGCGGCGTCTACTACTTTCTAAAGATAAATAAATCCTTGATATAGCACATGAACTATTGTATTACGTGTCTGTATATTTTATCAACTGTCAAAGTCATCAAACGATTATCATGCACGGAATTTTACGTGTATCTCTGATCTTGTATATAATCGTATGATTCACTGATTTTTAGACAAACTTGAGATTGGTTCTGACGTGAAAAAAAAAATTTTAAAGAAATGCTTATACGTAATTTTCGGTATAGTAACATTTTATATATGACGCTTTAATATAATCTCACAATGATATCGTTACACGATTATTCGTGTACAATTATTATAATATTATAAACAGTATATTTGATTGTCAGCAATACTCGACTAACGCACTAACGAAACAATTTTGAAGCTCTAATTATAATAAATATAAATACGTACGTACGAGTAATTTGAGATTAGAATACAGAAATATAATTTCGAAGACTTAGTCAATATATTTCTGACAACTTATTCAATTTGATTGAATAATTATTACTTAAACTCACAGGAAAATTTTCAGGGTCGCCAGCAAAAATTAACAACATGAAATTCAGTTGACCGTATTTGGCAATTTTCATATTAATTATTACTTACTCTTATCCCAGCAAGTAATAAAGTTTTATATGCTCTATGGCTGTCCTGTTCTTCATTCCATTTTAACGAGACTTGCCAGAGGGTATCTTCCTCGGTCTGAGTACGGAGTAGCTCAAGACGGCGTATTGTAGTTTCTACGTTCCATTTCACGTTCCTCACTTGAATCCTCAGAATTTCCAAGTTAGTTGACACTGGAATAGCCCCGACCTAAAATTGCAGGCGGGATAAGGATCAAAATTATGAGTGCATCATTTCGACTGCAATTTTCATCAATTTTAATTAATGTTTAATTAAATAAATATTTGAGTTAATCGGTAACTAGATATTAGACGAAAAGATCAAATAAAATTTTAATATTTCGATAAAGAAAACAATATAAACGTTTTTTCTTAGCAAACATTCCTTTACGATCATCTTGGTCGTTTGATATAGTAACAATCAATTTTATTAAATATTACCAACTATGCTACGAAAATGCTTCGAAATTAAGATTCTGCACAAACAAGATCCAAAACTGTTGCATCTGTTAATTTAACTAATTGTTTTTCAATAAAGAACTTACGGTACAAAGTGCAGCCAAAAGGGATAATGCCGTGGTGATCCTCATGATTGCTTATCGATATCACCAGGATGTCGCTCGAATTCACACCAAAAATCGGCTGACTGACAAGCGATATTAATTGCGCCGTTTTATATACAATGTCTTGGTAGAATACCAATGATTATTTCGATAACGATCGTAGAGATAACGATTAAAGAATCTGTCTAAATATTTACGTAACAAGAGCATTCTCCCTCTTACCGGCCCTTATCCTTCTCCGTGATTTTTATATCGAAGAGAGCCACTTTATGTTGTCTAACTTTTTTTTTCATTCTAAGCTGCCGCGAGAATTTTGCGAGCCAACTGAGTCGATGACTCACAATTTTTAGATTTAACGTGTACAGTTATTTTTGACCCAGTTAAGAGAATTACCCCCTTGAGATCTTAAGCAGATGTCAAGAAGTGTGAACAAGTGTTTCTGTGACAACTGACTGTTTAAACATTTCTTTTTCTCCGAAAATTTATTATGCAATGACGAACCGTTTACGTCAAGAAATTTTCTTTATTAGAAGAGGAAGCTTTTGTGGCGAAAATTATTATCACGGTCATTATATTCCGTACAGTGCATTTGCATTAGGTTGTGTTAAATGTAACTGATAAATGTGATAAATATAATTCACAACAGACTTTATTTGATTATGTCATATATCTTAACATATATATATATGTATATATATAATATATATGTATCAGGAAATACACATGAAGCATGTAAAAAATGTGATCGCCGCCATCGTAAAGGTGTATGCCGTGAATGGCACCATTAAATAAAATCAAAATAACGAATCGTTGACGCGAAAAGTATAGACAAATAAATTACAAAGTCACAGAGTATCTTAAACATCAGAACGAAATATACACCGCGCGTTCGCACTAATAAACTTAAACGCCTATTTACTATGATCACAGTTACACACACATTCATATGTGTAGATTCGTACACACTGTTTTCGGCTTTTTACTCGTCGAGGATATATGTCGAATCGTCGTTTGTATCCCCGCGTTTGTACATCGTTCTAAAGTAAACGGATCTAAATAAATAAATATAACGTCGTCTAAAAAAAGAGCCTATGACTAGGTGATATCTCTATGTCTTCGATGGCGCCGCTAGCGATAATACTACTGTCGCATCTCAATAAGAATTAAGTGTTCTCGATTAAAAGTAACTTTACAAGCGCGTGATAATGCGTATTATATCGTACGGCTTAAAAACAATTTTAATACACTGTACATCACTTGTGTCGTCCTGGGATATTTAGATGATTTGAACTTTTCAGCTCGTCCTCTCTCTCTCTCTCCCGTTCTTCGTTCCACTTCCGAGGGTGAGATTACAATTACGGCTGCTGCGTGGGGCCACGGTTATAATTGCGATTGTGAAGAGTAGTCGAGAGGAGGGGCTATGTTTGCACACTGCGTACACATGCTCGTGGTACCAAACCTCTTCGATCACCTTTCGCGCACAATAACCATTTATTATCCACCTCTAATATTACTTTCAGTCTCTCCCCCTCCGCGAATGAGAGGTGACCGGTGTCTGACGGTATCCTATGAGTGAGGGTACGGACTTCTCTGCAATCGAGACGCGCGAACCGTTATCGTACGGATCTAAAGAGAGAAAGAAAGAAAGAAAAGAGCTAAAGTACAAAGCAGAACCAAAGGTAGAAAAGCGCAGTGTAAACGAAAGTTACATTAGTTGACTTGATGTATTTATAGCTTGTGACATAGCTCGCATAAATGAATAATATTTGCAACCAATACAAAAGGCCAAAGGAAACGGTAATAAATTGTAGAAAATGGTACATGCTCGTGAAACATCCGTACTTACTTGTGTGGATGTTTCGCAACTGATGTCCTCGATACGGTGGTAACGGTTGGTCGCGGTAAAGAGGTCGAAACGGCTCGTCTGTGAGGCGAGATTAGATTCTTGTCGTTGGACGTTACGCCGTGCGATTTATATGGTAAGGAACTCGGGCGTGCAGTGTGAGCTCGCGTCACACCTAGAGTATCCTGATCGACGCGGCTTGTACGACGCGTCGCATCTTTCGCTTTCGTATCCATAGGTTTCTTCACGGTAGTCTTTGGTGTAGGAAGGCTAGCGGGTTTCTTCAATCCCGAAGAGATTCCCGATACGGCTGATTTTGATGACTTCCCGACGGTATTCGCCGCAACATTGGACTGCTTCACTGGTGATGTGAGCAATCTAGGTATCTTTGATTTCCCTAACGCTCCGAATGTCCGAACCGGCGAGGAGGGAGTCATTACGGCGGGTTGGCCCTTGCTACCTTCCTTACCAATCATCAATTCCCATTTTTCCTGCAGTTTTTTGAATTTCGTTTCGGCAGAGAGACCATCGTCGTCATTCGGTTTAGTATCAGGATTAAAAAGTTTAGATTGTGGCTGCTTGCTCGCTCTCTTATTTAGAGGGGAATGTTCCAGACTGTCCGTGTAATCTTCAGAATCCTCGGAAGTTAATTTATCCAACGCGTAAAACGCCTTCGGATTTATGGCACTGAAACGTTTCTTTGCGTTCTGAAGATCACCTTTATGCATGAGGCTGCATTTATCGTCCATGTTGTAAGCAATGCAAGATCTTGGTCGTGTCTTCTTCGGACTTGGAACCACTCCGCAAGATTCCGTTTCCTCGCTCTCGCGATCTTTCATGGTCAGATCGGCGTTTCTAAAGCTCATAGCCTACATGGAAAATCATGGAATGAGCGTGTGCAATAATACACATGTAAAAGAAATGAAACGACAGGTTCTGTTTACTTACGTTCACTGTATGATTATTTATATTCCCAAAACTATTTTGCAATTGACGATACTGATAGAGAAGATCCAAGTGAAATGGACAAAATGCAAGTGGATTCAGGATGTATAACAACGAATCGACGATTTCTCGGACATTGGCATTGGCCAGAGCCGCGACGAATAAGCTATTGTTGTTGTAATGTTTCCGTAAAATTGATTCACGTGTACACAAATACGCAAACCATGCATCCAGAGCTCTTAGGCTAGAGAACAACGAAATAGAAGTTAATTCGTTAAATCGGATAGAGATTACCCAACAAATATTAATGAAATGTAAGGAAATTTTGGACAGTACGTATGTACATATATTGAAAAAGATTAGCAATTCTAACTTACTTTAGCAAGCCGAATACAAATGCGTGGAACTTTAACATTCCCTCTGTAATAACATCTTCGCCGTTGATTCTTTGCACTAATTCATTTAACGTCTTCGTAAGGGGTCCTTGTTGAGAACTAGCTTCGACGACCTGCCAAACACTATTGGTAATTGGTCCAAAGGTAGAATTCAAATGGGGTTTTAAACCATCCGACATAATAGCGTATAAAGCCGGGCATAAATTACTCAGACAAATTTGAGCGCACTCGTTTCTTTCGCTATAATTGGGACGACTGTGATTGAAGTCGGCATTCCAGTACTTTAATAAAAGGTCTACCGCTTTATTTACAGACGACACCATTTCTGGAAAGAACACACCACATTAAGGATTTCAAAATATATTCACTCGATAGTGAGATAATGAATAAAACGCGTATACTTTTTTTCTCTTCCAGCTCTGTTAATCTGTCCTCGGCTGGCTCATCATGGCTTTGTTCGTTTACGACGACATTCAGGTTATTCAGCTGAAATACAAAGTAAAGAATGAGAAATCCGCTCGTACGTTGAAATTAATCTAGTGGCTTACCTTAGCGTCCAGGTGCTTTTTTCTTTGGTGTACGGCAAAACTGACCGTTTTTCTTTGCGATTCTCCCATATCGCTATTTCTAACGAGTAGATCCTTGTTCATTTTCAAAGCTAAAAATTTTCTTACGTACGATCTCACTTTAACTTCGGCATTGTCGATATCTCCGTCGCTACTTTGCGACGAGATTGCACTACGTTTCAAATATTCTTCCAATTGCTTGATGTCATCGTCGCTGTGTTGAGAAGTTTCCGATTCCACATTCGCGTTATTCGTAATGTCGTTTAATTTCTCTGCAATAATTACCGAGCGTGTTGAATATACGTCGAGAATCAAAAGCAATTGGTATACAAAAAACAATCTGAGTAAATACCAAATGATTGAGACGCTTACCTTTAAGATATCTCTCCGCTTCTGTCTCGTCGACGTCCTTCTCCGAATCGATCGTTCTTTCGCGACACAAGAGCTGCAAATCGTTGTTCATATAGTATGGCTCTTGCAAGGACATTCTCTTGTTCACTTCCACAGATTGTTCTTCCGATTGTTCGCCCACGTCTCCCATCTCAAACATGCTGTATCGTTTATTCGCGACAACCTTGTTTTTTCGCAAGATGCTCCTCGGTAACGGTGGTCGCGGCGGTACTCTGCCATTATTGAAATCAGATTCACCCTCGCCTTGCGGCAACGATACGGATCGTTTCGGAAGAGACGGATAGACCTGCCTCGCTTGATGGAGTCTGTGCATTTTCTTGTCGTTATTCACTAAACTGGCCTCCGAACTAATACTGTCGTAACGATACAAATACAGCGGATTGATCGCATTGTTGGACAAGGGCTGCTGATTTGTCGAGGAGTCGGTTAAAATCGTCGACGAGCCTCTGTAGCCGGAAGATGGCTGCGTCGCGGTGCTGCTTGTCGACGAAGTATTATTCGGTATAATTTCGCTGATCGGTCGTGTCTTGTGGCGCATCGGCGGGGACAGGCAGAATAGGGGCCGCTTAACTTCCTCATTGATATTAATGTATCTCGATACTTCCGGCACATCGTGCAGAATCTTTTTGTATTCGTGCGGCAGAAGGAACGTCAGCGACTCCCAATCCTTTACGTGCGCGAATCCGCGTTGCCGTAGAGCATCGATATCGTTACAGGAAAATGGTCTACCCGAACGGACGGTACGTTTCCATTCCATCTTGTTTCTGTCAAATGTATGTGGTTTCAACGCAATGTTGTCCATCTTGGTGTCCTTGACCTTAAGAAACGACAGATCGGGCAACGTATAATTGGGATACACAATGTACACAGGCTTCTTGTTAACTGTCGTTTCCTGCAGGAGGGGACCGTGCTTTTCCTTCGGCGCGGTAAAAATTAGGGAAGTTTGAACCGCGTTGTCCTCCATTTCCGCGTTCGCTTGTATTCCCGTTGTTCGACAGATCGGGTACTTCCTCTCCGTCAAGCCGGCTGCCCAGCCGTTCTTCTGCTCGAACGAATCGTTGATATCGAAGCTCCGTTGATCGCTCGCGCAGCCCGACCTGGGCATACTCTCCGAAAGTTCCTCCACCGACGCGGACGACGCCATTTCGATCTTGTCATGTTTATTTCGTGTCGCACGCCTTAAAACGTTGAAGCTGTCTCCCTGACTTTCCATATCACAATTGTTAGTCACGTCGCGCTTGATCCAATTTATAGAGAAGTCGTTTTCGAGCACGCGACGATCACAAATATTATCTTGACCATTTTGCCGTTGTATCTGCGTGTTGGTGTTGGTCGCGGTATCGCTGCCACTGTTGCTAGTGGGCCAGCCGCTGTTGTCACTAACGGAATCCGACTGATCCAAGGTAAGACTCATTCCCTCCACGCTCATGCTCTTTTGCTTCATAAACAGTCTGACGAGGCTTAAATTTTGCAGCTTCTTTGTACCAGCATTTTCTCCGTTGTCCGAACTTTCCGCATTCGTCGAGCGACTCATCGCAGATCCGGAGCTATGCAACCGCTGCATATGGTTGCTCGATTCAGCGGAATCAACCTGCACAAATACAATGTGTATAATCACGCCAAGTGCGAGTATTACAAGTCGCACAAGTAAATTGATCTGTATCTGCGCTTACGCTAAAATTAAGAGGTATATTAGTGTGCTGGAATTGACGAACGCGAGAGAGGTCCGGTAAGCTCTGGCTCCGTTTATTCATCCCACCGAGCGTCAGATTAGCAGCACATTGGGAGATGTCTGGTATCGTGTTATTGTTCCCGGAAGGATGACGAGTTATTACTTTGTTCATGGAGGAGTGTTTCAGATTACTCCACGTCGTGTATATCTTTGAGTCTGAGCATGCCATTGATAAATCCAGCACAGCTTGCATGTCTTTCGGTTTATCGTAAAATACATCTGGTGATTCATACGTCTTGTGTTTATCTGAAAATAATAGCGAGACGGACGATTGAAAGAAGTGAAGAAAAAAGAAGTAGAGGGGGGTGCGTTAGCCTTATACGTTACCATGATTTTCAAAATCTTGAGAGCCATCCGAGTACATAGTCATGCTGCCCTCAAAAGCGATGGTATAGTTGTTTTTATTATTCGTTTGACAGGTGAGCAACATATCCTCGCAGTCGAGCGAATCTACGCTGTAGCTACCACCCGGTGGTAGCATCGGCGTCTCTTTTACTGGAGAAAACAGCAACGACGACTTGCATATGGATATCGTATCGGCGGTGGAACATGCGGAATCCTCTCCCTTTGAATAGTAATATGCAATTGATACGTGAATAAACTCGGTTTTTTTTTCTCATCACATCTATGTGGTACTAGTCAAAGTTTCAATGAACATTAAACAAGATTACGCATTTGGAGTATCAAGAGTCTTGTTACCACTATTAGAATTTCATTTTAACAATATATTTGTGTCCATGCAAATGGTAAAAGTACAAAGCGAACGTAGGACTGTTAGTAAGATTGGTTGAGCATCAAATGTACGGGGAACACTGTTTCTAGCAATTGGGTTTGTGTTTCGTCAGCCGTTGTCATACCTGGCTACTAGTATGGGGGCTGATGGAGGAACCGATGTCAAGCTTTTCCATGACAGATCCAGATATACTGGCATACTGTTCCCTTTGATAGTTAAACTGTGGCGATAATGGAACATACCAGACTTGGATTATATAAAAAATTTTAAATAAAACAAGGCGAAAATGCGCGAAACCGTCAGATTGATGTCCTATCTTGATACAAAGCTTGGTGTAAACTGGCGCAAGCTCGCGATGGCACGAGTGTGAAATGGATCGTTTAACAATTTGACACGTATTTCGATACA
Source organism: Vollenhovia emeryi (assembly GCF_000949405.1). Classification (NCBI taxonomy): domain Eukaryota; kingdom Metazoa; phylum Arthropoda; class Insecta; order Hymenoptera; family Formicidae; genus Vollenhovia; species Vollenhovia emeryi. Next base: position 244,547 of record NW_011967125.1, read on the forward strand.
GATTTGGCGTCCGTCAGTTTACGTACGGCTTTGAATTTGCAATAGTAAGGGTTGTTACAATCTATACTGTGTCGAGTGTTTACTTCGGAATGTTGAACTGGTTCCGTGCACATGACAGGCAGAGCCGTAAGGAGGGTATGAATGTCCGCCGTACGAAAGCTCTCCATGTCGATCTCTGCCAGATTAGCGTCCAAATTACGAGCAAGGTCGTCATAATAACCCAGATCCTTGGGAGTATAGGACGCGGAAAGCGACGAAAGAACACTGGGATGGATGTGTAGTCCTCCATCTCTATATCTACAAGTTAGGTATGCGTCAGGGTAGAATAATATTGGCGAAATGGGCCGAGTTGTGCCGACTTACTCACCCGTAATCGATAAACCATTGATACTCAACATTGTCCTGAACAAACTCCGAGCCGACCAGATCCTGCTGGATAGAATCCGTCGCCAGGTTAGAATTGCAATCCGATCCCGGAGTTTGTGGCTCTTCCATCACTGTTACGCCTTCTCCTGCGACTGAAGAGGAAACTGGGTCAATTGTGCAGCAAGGGAGATAGTTGCGTGTTTACATAATCGAGTGGAAAGACGAATGTAATCCTAACGACGAGTATTTCAAGTAGGCGCGTAACGCAGTTTCGCCTCCTACGCAAGGTAGATTGAATTGAAGGAATTGGAGAGAGAGAGAGGCGCGTTTTGCGAAACGATCCTTACGACGGTAGCTTGCGTCGCAGCTTTCGGCGGCATTGGCGGCACGACGCGAGCTGGACGATTCGTCAGACCGCGTCATAAAAGTCGTGGAAAAATACGACTCGCGCATCGCAGTTTCGTAACCCTAGGCTGCCTAGCTGCCCGCGGAGCGCATCTCCCTCCTTCTCTCCCCGTCGACTCGGAACGAACTCGGCGGCCGGCGCGCGTAAACGCCGTAAACGCGGTGTTCCCGGTCCCGGCCTCTCTCTCCAGTTCTCTCCTGTCCTCTCAGCGACGGAGGCCACCGTCACGTTCACATATCGACGCTCGATCACGGTTATGGTCTCCACTCGCCCGTTGTGTACTCGAACTCGACACGAGATATATCCGCGAACCGTCTGTTCGTTCCAGCTGCACCTTCCCGCCTTCTCTGCACTTGACGCGAGACAACGCGCGGAGAGCGTCAAGAGTACATCCGCGGGATATTGATTTCCCCCCCCCCCCTCCCCCCGGCGATCGACCAGCGTGATAGAAATTCGGAATTCCTTACGAAAAAGTAATAGGACGAGAACAGCGAGCGAAATCTCCCCCCCCCCCCCATCCCGACTTTCGCAACGATACGGAGTGGAGTTCCGATCTGTTCCTCTCGATCGCACCTGATAGAAATTAGCTTTCCGGTTCTCTCCAAGTCGAAGCGTATTATACATGCATGTGTTGCATTTCAAATTTGATCGCATCTTTTCGACTGTAACATTTTCTCCGCGAGTACACACGTGCAGCGTTTGTAGCAATAATTGTCATATAAATATTCCAAGGAGAAGAAAAAGTCAGAATGATGTCAATTTGGTCAATATGACATATTGGGTATGAAATTTGCCAGATAGAGCAAGGGATGTGAGTCACGCTGACGTCATCACGCGACGTTTCTGCCCGGCAATGAGTTTGGAGAGGGATAAAGTTTGATCTCCACTCGCATGGAAATATTTATTTTTACGTTCGTCTGCGGGCTGTGTAAAGTTGCGCCCCCTCCCCCCCCCCNCC